>NC_056731.1:1319320724-1319605724 GCF_019279795.1 Protopterus annectens | reverse complement strand
ACCCTGCTCACCAGGTGGTGCCTTGATGTGTGCATGAGTTCAATCTATGGTACCCAGTACGTCATGGGAGTATGCTACATGGCAGAAGTGCTGCATAGTGGTGGCCCTCACCTCGGGGTCAAGGGGAAAAGTTATGTGCCCACTTACATGTGGGACCATATCATACAGAAATTGGTGGAGTATCCTGAATGTAGATGCCTGTGAGACCCCCACTGTGTCCCCAGTTGGTCTTTGAAAAGTACCTGTAGCTAGTATCCTAAGGGCTCCACATACCTTAGTTTCCAGTGGATGAGATTCCCTCTGGTAGCTCTGGCTCTGAGTTGAGGGGGGCAGAGCTCAGTGAACTGTTGTAGTATGTCTCTGTTCACCCTGTAGTGCTCTACAATTTCCAACTCATGTAGCTCCTGGTAGGTTACCCTGAACCTGAACACTCTTCTCCTCCTCATCCTAAGCCTATGGTCATCAGCACCAGCAGGACTGACTTCAGCCACTAGCACATGCAGATGTAGAATGGCTGCAGCAACCCCTAATATTATTCAGTTTAAAATTCCCAAGTCTCTACTCCACTGGTTCAGAGTATTGAGGGAAAACCAGAATGTAGGGTGTATGCATACTTTATACAGTTGTGGTGTAAGTCCACCATGTGGGATTGGCTCATTTGGATGCATGTCAGCTGCTTAGAATCTAATTAACATTATTTTGAGGCCCTAATTATTTGAGTGCTATGTAGCTTAGCATGCAAAAGTAAATATTCTCAATTGAACATTTCCAGTTTTAATTGATAGCTTCCTATATCACAACTGTGCCTTGGGGGGAGTCGGTCTGGTGAACATGCTTAGGTATGCGGCATGCCTTGCAAATGCATGCAGCTAGCAGAAAATCTGCTGAAAAGTCTTATTAGATAATTTATCATTTATAATTTATATCTTTATGAGTGTTTTTGTTATGAGTAACCTATCAGATTTATGCGTTCTGAGTTGTGTTATATACATTCATATATAGGTTCATAGTTTCATAGGTTGGTACTAGGCTGTCGGTCCTAGGGCCTATACAAGCCTAGCTATAACAATTCCCTGGATATTTCTTTCCACAATATTTACTTCTAAGCAGAGATTGCCTCTGAGTAGACAATATGCCACAGAGTATAGCTGGATTTATTTTAGATGGTCAGCATATGGCATCTGCTTTAGGTCTGTGATTCTTTTAGTGAGGTATTTCTGTGGCCTTTCCAGCTGTTGCAGATGTCTTGTGAGGTACATACCATTTGGGGCATTATACTCTATAATAGGTCTAATGAGGGATGAGTACAGTGGGACAATGACCTCCTTTTTTCTGGATGAAAAGCCCTTAGTGATGAGGTGTGCCACATAGAAGGATTTCCTGACTGTTGTGGCAATGTGGTTATCAAAAGTGAGACCACTGTCCACCTGTGTCCCTAAGTCTCTCATCACACTTTCAATGTTTAGTGTACTGCCACCTATGTGGTAATTCATGGGTACATGTTTTTTTCCAAAGGGGATAACTATACATTTCTTGGCATTGAGTTTGAGCCCATGGCTCTGGCACAAGGCATCTGTTTCTGTAAGGCCCTTTTGTAGAATATCCACATCATTTGGGGATTCAATAATGGCTCCCAGTTTGCAGTCATCTGCAAACTTTGTTAGCCAGAGTCCCTTAGTGTTGGCCTGTACTTCAGAGAAGTAGGTGCCAAACAATAGTGGTCCCAGGGCTAGACCCTGATGTACTCCACTTGTCACTTGTCTGGAGCTGGATTTGGAGTCGGATACTTTTACAGTCTGAGTTCTGTCAGTAAGCCAGTTGGCAACCCATTGAGTGACGTAGGGATTTATGCCCAGCTTAGTAAGTTTATCTATGATTCCAGAGTGGGGATGGTGTCGAAGTCCTTGGCAAGGTCCAGATAGGCTGTGTGGACTGCCTTACCCTCGTCCACAGCTCTGGAGACTGATTCAAAGAAGTCAATCAGATTCAGGAGACAAGATCGGCCCTTCACAAACCCAAACTGGGTGGGGTCCAGTGTTTGAAGGTTGCCAATGTCTTTGTTTATAAGTTCCATGATAATGCGTTCCATGCCCTTGCAGAGCAGGCTTGTCAGACTGATGGGACAGTAGTTTATGGGATTCAAGGTGGATCCCCCCTTGTGGAGTGGGATAACTGTAGCTGTGCACCACTCAGTGGGCACGAAGGCTAAGGTGAGGCTATGATTAAGCATGACACTTAAGGAGCCAGTTCATTTTGTAGTTCATGTAGTACACAGCCTGGGATGTCATCTGGTCCCATGGATGCTGTATTCTTAGCTTTGGAGAGTGTGGTTTCTACCTGTGTGGCCATGATTACCAGAATTTGGCAATCTTTTGGTATTGAGATGGGCCCTTTAGGGGGTGAGAGGGGGGTGAAGTTGGCACTAAATCGATCTGCCGGGATATTGGCAATATCCTTGGGATCAATATATTTAATGCCATTCTGTAGTAGCTCAGAGTAGATCTGAGCATTGCCATTTAGATTTGTGACATAACTATAGAATGCCTTGTGGTTGCCTTTGGAATATTTGGCAATTTTATTTTCATAACTAGCTTTTGAGGATTTTATGAGGGATCTCAGCTTCTTACTGAGGCAGGTGAGGGAGTTTTTTGCATCCTGGGATTTTCCTCTTTTCTGCAACAGTTTCTTCCTTCTGTTGTATAGTTTGTTTATAGCAGGGGACCACCAGATTGGCTTCCTTTTTTTGGAGAAGAGCATCTTGGTTCTATTTGGGATGGCACGATTCATGCATGAATGGATGTGCTCATACAGTGCCTTAGTGTAGGATTCTGCAGTAGAACTTTCAGATCCCGTCTGCATGGGTGTCATAAAGTTTGTCACTTCTGACTTCAGTAGCATGAAATTGGCTTTGGAGAGATTTTTTAAGGAGGTTTCCCTACTGGGGGGTGGGGGTGGGATGTTGCTATCAAGGGTGATTTGCTTATGGTTAGACCTGACCAATGAGGGGGTGACCACTGGTGTGGAGCATCTATCTCCCATGTTGGTAATGACCAGGTCTAGGATATTGGAGCTCCTGGTGGGACAATGGATTAGTTGATCCAGGGTGTTGGAATTTATGAATTCCAAGAACCGTTGGGAAAAGGAGTTGGTACCTGAGTAGTTTTCCCAGTTAATGGCAGGGTAGTTGAAATCACCCAGTATTAGGGTGTTTGGTTGTATCTTAATATTTTCCAGTATGTTTAGAAAGGTGTAGTGAGAATCTTGGGGCATGGTGGGGGATCTGTAGCAAGCTACAATTTGGATTGCAGTCTTACCTAGTGTTAGCTGCACCTGGAGAATTTCCGATGCATTGTGTTGGGCAACTAGCCTTGTGAATATCCTTGGTGAATATGAACACTCCTCCACCTTTAGTTTTTTGGTCCTGGTTTTGTGGCCGAAAAGTGTGGTAAGAGTTGTAGCCTGGTATTGCAGGGGTGCTCTGTGGAGCCTTGAACCAGATCTCAGTTACTGCACAGATATCGATGTTCTCCATTTTTAGGAGTGCCTCGAGAGAGTGCATTTTGAGGTTTAGACTTCTAGCATTGAATAGCATTACCTTCAGATTTTGCATGCTTGTATCTGTTACGGTGATGGTTTTATCCTTTGACCCTTGCCTAAAAAAGGCACTATAGGGGTGGCAAGAGCTGTAGCCAGTAACCTGAATCCCACTGTCATTTTGCTACCAGTGACTTTAAGTTAGTATGACAAACATGGTGGAACCCTTATGTATAGACACACTATCCCTTAAGGTAACAAAGTTTTACAGTAGAAAAATGGCTGAATAATATAAGTTCTGAATTCTATGTATATTTAATATTGAGGGGCAGAGTATTCAACAATAACATGGGCGGCCACGGTGGTGCAGCGGTTAGCATTGCCGCCTCCCAGCAAGAGGTTCTCCGGTTCGATCCTTGGCTGGGGTGGGTGCTTCTGTCCTTCTCTGCATGTCCTCCCTGTCCTGCTGGGGTTGTTTCCTCTGGGTCCTCCACATGAAGGTTGGGCCAGGGCTGGCAACTTCGACACTGTAAAACTCCACTGCCAATCATGGAGAGGGGACGCTCCTGTGTGACTACCTAACTTTCAACAATAACATATTTTGATGTTTCATTTTTGATTTTTAAAGTATGTATTATGTTAAATAGGATGTTATACCTTTTCAGTAGTTCCTGTTTTAAGTCTTATAGCACTTAACGTATGACATTAGATGTGTTTGTTTCTTTTAGTAACAGCAAGGAATTTAATGAATTGTACCTTAGGTTTTCAAGCTGCAATTCATGTATATTGTTAATTGCCTTTGCTTTTGTGTTGTATTGGTTAATTGTGTAATTAGAGGGCGGAGGGGGGAGTTCCCTTGTGTGGTTATAAACTTAACTGTTTTTTGTGCCTGCTGTTTGTTGTCTGAAGAAGTTTGGTCATTGCACCAGACGAAAAGCGCTTTACTTAATTTTCTCAGTGTGGCATTGTATTTTGTTTTTTTGTTCTCTTGTCTATTAAACGGCTGAATAGCTGAAGATTCCAGAGTTTTGAAGTGCTTTATACTGCATTTTTTTGTTTTTCTACAGTTTGTGACATTGGTTTGAAATTTTATCTTGTTTGATGGCCAGTGGGATCAGCACAGATTATCAGGATCTTTACAACACCCAGGAAAGCCAAAATAATGCTGGGAACCTTACTAGGCTTATAGCCATGTTTTCTCAATGTTTGGACACTTTATCAGAGTGCCTAGATGCTATATTCCCTCCAAATAACTGTGCTACAGTGGCTAACAACTCAACTCTAAGAGTTGACACTTCTCATGTAAGAGGTAAGACCACTCACTGTCGCCTAGGGCAATGTACTGGTACCTTGACCACTGACAGGGAGCATCTTGACCGGTTTGATGTATCAAAATGGCTAAACACTATTCCAGTGTTGAACAATACTACTAACAAAGTCCCTGGAGTAAATGAGAATCTGTCCATTGAAGCATCAGTCTCAATTGCATCTGATTTGAAATTATTAGATGCAAAACTATTTAAAATCAAAAAATTACAGTTAGAAATTACTTATTTAAATGAATGTTTAAAAGAAAGAGTTGTTCCTAAGGGATTGAGATCCTGACAATACAATACAGGTCTCATCTCAGGCTCCCCCTTCCACAAAGAATTACTTGATTTATTCAATAGACATGGCTTTGAATTAATGCAACTTATCAGTAAGCATTATGGTGTCATGATAACCTGTTTGAATGATGAGATCAATGTCATAAATGCACGTATTTGTGATTCAATTGAAGTTTCCCGGTACAAATATGACTACAAAAGATGTTTTGAAAGCATCGATAAGTATCTGGATAAACTAAGACTCACAAAACTTAAAAAAACACTAAATTGGCCCTAGGTGTAGTGTGTGCCTTCTGTGTGGAAGGGCCAGGCTGGGCTGGCAACTCGACTAAAAAACTCAACTCTGCCAAAATGAAAGACGGTGTGTGATGCGCTGGTGACTACTAACTGGGAGCCAAAAGAAAGAAGAAGAGTGTTCAATAATTTTGTTTTTTTTTTTTTTTTTTTTTTTTTAAAGTATGTATTATGTTAAATAGGATGTTATACCTTTTCAGTAGACATTAAAGCTTACTCTAGTGGTACAGCCTATCCTGCCCCCACTCACTCCCAGAACTGGAATGGGCTAATCCAATGGAGCATGTCATCAGTGCGTCCAACAACGGCAGTTTCCAAACCTCAAAGTCTGCAATCAGTTCTACCAGGGAAGCAGCTAGACTAATTAGATGATTTCGGCAACCCCGTTATGGAACCCGACCATGAGGACCAGGTTTTTCTGCAGGAAGGCCTCAACCAAGTGTTCACAGGGGACGAAAATTGGAAGGGGAGAAACGGCCAACAGCAACAACAAAAAAACAGCAACAGAAAGAAAAAGTAATCCTTTTGGGAGATGGAAACATAGCACAAGGAGACCGAAGTGCAGCAGGTACTATTTATCTGAACTCCTTAACCAGTATTAACATTTACCCACCAGTTAGTCCATTTATGTGGTCTGTGGATGTTCCATCATTGAGTTCCATTTCTTCTTCTGTTTTTGATGGTGCCGTAATTGTGCTTGATGCTACAGGTTGTAACAGCAGTGACGGAGTTTATAACACTGAGCCTTCCATTGACACCTTGGTCATTAGCGATGACCCTAAGCACGAACTGTTAAACTATAGGGACTCTGAGTTTATCTTACATGTGCATAGTGACTCTAATGACGCTTTAAATGTCCAAAATGTATTAACTGCTTTTAACAATGTTGTTTCACCCCTGTTTGATGATCCGATTAATGTGACAGCATCAGTAATGGGGGAATGAGGTTTTAATAGAGGGTTTGAATAGTTGCTGTAATGTTTCTACATTGAATAGTTGTATTGCGGAGCTTCCTGGACTCCCCTCATTTTGTGATAAAGAGAAGTCAAACTGACTTGACATTGTAAGCATGAATGATGTAAGCAGTATGAACTTTGTTTCTACACAGGTTAGTGCATACAAGAGTTCTATGACTGTTGTTCCATTAGATTCAGTACTTAGGTCAAATTGCTGTTCAGCTAATTTAGAGTGTGTAATTGGCAGTGACCCACTCTTCATTAAGGAAGCATTATCTTAGTTTGTCCATCAGGGGCAATTTAGAGAATGAACCTTCAGGTTTGAGCAACTTTGGTTCACTTGTATTGACACATGGTGATTTTAGTGAGGGTACTAATGATTTTAATGTTGCACCAACAGGGTTTGCTAAAGGCTTGGAAAGTATGAAAGTACCAGTAAAGAGGGGGAAGGGGATTCAAATGGAACATCGAATAGTTTCTGTGTGGAATCCACTGGGCCTCATTTGATCAATAATAAAGAGGAGTTAGAACCATGTGATGTGGACAGCATTCCAAGTACTTTTGTACCAGATAGTGTAGATCTAACAGTGAATGCTCTCTCGTCTCAACCTTTGCATCATAAAAGAGCAGACATTTTTGATCCTGTTAATTCACTAACGAGTAACCTGTCAGGATATGAAAATGATGTACAGAGTATATGACTTTCAAGGAATCCCCAACATTGTTTATTCAAGACAAGAATATTGGTATAGACACCTCTCTAGAAGTCATTTTTGAAGAGAATGAGCAACCATTGCCCCCTTTTACTATCATTAAAAATCAAAGAGAAGATTTTTCCATCTATAGGTTTACCCCTTATGAGATTGAACCTTGTGTAGTGGAACTTTTAGTGAAGGGTCTTTCCTTTGTGCCTTCTAAACCTATGAATATTGTACATGCAATTCTAGATTTAAAACAATTCATCAGGAAATTGAACCTACAAGTGTTGTTTAAGGGGGAGCAATCTGTGTCATCAGAATATTACATTCCTAGTACCTTCAATCCCATTAGCCACCCACTAGTTTCTACATTTCAGAAAATTTGTGAAATAGACCTCAGGAGACTTCACATAGAGAAACGTAATCAGGTGATGAATGTAGATATGGAGGTTTGAGAAACCTTTCTAGATTTTTGCCATTTAACTATAAGAACATTTAAACTCGATAAGGGGGGATGACTGGTTGTAATGGGACAGGACTGGCACACTCAGAAGATGAGTCTTATGCTGAATACTGACACGTATATCAGAGTCAGTCTCAATGAATTTAACACAGCTTATAGGAAAATTAGAGAGCACTTGAGCAATCTATTTATTGAACAACTCATAGATTTATATTTGTTAAACTACTTATCCATGCCAGCTCCAAGGACACCAGTGTTGATCGGATTACTGAAAATACATAAATCCCTGACGGATCCACCTATGAGACCATTGGTTGATGTCCGCCATAGTATTACATACCCTTTGGCAAAGGTAGTGGATAACATCCTGAAGAAATATTTGTTGGATGAGGAACAGATTTGTAAAAATTCGTGGGCCTGTCTAAGTATATTAAACTTATTAGTGTTAGATGGTGTTTATAACTTTCTAACTATAGGCGTCAGGGATTTATACATGTCCATACCTCACGAAGAAGGGATAGATCATGTTTTATGTTTCTTGAGTTTGAAAGGTACCCCAGATAGTAATATCAGGTTAGTGAGTATATTACTGGACATTGTCTTATCAAACAATTACTTTTTGTTCGATGGCCAATTTTTTTTACAAAAAAATTGGGGTGGCAATGGGGTCCCCATGCGGGGCTAGTTTTGCAAACTCAGTAATGGCACTATGGGAAAGAAATTGTATTCTTTCACAAAATCAGTTAACAAACCAATTTTTCTTGTATACACAATTTCTTGATGACATTTTAATCTTGTATAAGGGGAGCGTGGATGAAGCGAAAAGGTTTGTGGATTATTTGAATCAAACCACTACCTTTTTAAGTTTTACATACACATTTAACACAGAAAGTATAGCTTATTTGGATATAGAAGTGTTTAAAGGTCATTCTCAAAGGAGGTTAGGTGCTAGGATCCATAGGAAAGATACATTTTCACACATTTACTTACACTTCAACAGTTCCCATCCTTTCCACCAAAAGAAATCAGTAATTAAAGGACAATTAGTCCGAGCGGCAGGGATGGTAACTGTTGATAGTGAATTTAAACTAGAATGTAGGAAGATAGCTGATATGTTCCTTACTCAAGGTTATCCAAGAGAGCTTATAACTGAAATGATGGATGAAGTGCTGCATAAAAGATCTAGTGGATTTTATTCACCTTTACTTCAAAGTTCATCATCTCCATGTAAAGGAATGAATATGTTCCAAAAGGTTAATAGGTCACCAGTTTCATTTATATTAACATTCAGTCCGGAATGTGGCCACATAATTTCAATTATAAAGAAAAGCTGGAACCTGTTTATTAATAACTTAGAATTATGCACTTTGTTAGATCCATCCCCTTCCTTTACATTCAAGAGAGGTTTGAATTTGAAAATTTTCTTAGAAATGGACCAGCATAAAGTTATTAAGAATCCTGGGTTGAACAAATGTGAATCGTGTGATTTTTGTAAACACATGAGTATAGGTTACTCATTTACCATAAGGGACAAAAACTACAAGACTTTAGCAGGTAAATATAATTGTAACACTAGCTATGTGGTTTACCTTGCCTAGTGTAACTTATGCTCAGCATTTTACGTTGGAAAAACAGATCGTAGACTGAGGGAGTGTGTGTATGAGCACCTTTATTGTATCAGGAAAAGCAAGGTCGAAAATGCACTAGCTGCCCACATTAAAACAAAGCCTACCCATAGTTTCAACTTTAGAGTAATAGACCAAGTAATAGGAGATAGAAGGGGAGGCCCGAGATCTTTACTATTAGAAAAAAAGAGAATTGATGTGGCAGATTTGTTTAGATGTTTGCCAATATCCTGGTATTAATGATGGATGCTCCATTCAATGCTTGTTGAAACTGAAAAGTCTTATTAGATAATTTATAATTTATATCTTTATGAGTGCTTTTATGAGTAACCTATCAGATTTATGCGTTCTGAGTTGTGTTATATGCATTTATATATATATATATATATATATATATATATATACATATATATATATCTTCACTGTCATTTTGCTACCAGTGACTTTATTTTAGTATGACAAACATGATGGACCCCTTATGTATAGATACACTATCCCTTAAGGTAACAAAGCTTTACACTAGAGGAATGGCTGAATAATATAAGTTCTGAATTCTAAGTATATTTACCATTGAGGGGCAGATTATTCAACAACAATAACATCTTTTGATGTTTAATTTTTGATTTTTAAAGTATGTATTATGTTAAATAGGATGTTATACCTTTTCAGTAGTTCCTGTTTTAAATCTTATAGTACTTAACATATGACATTAGATGTGTTTGTTTCTTTTAGTAACAGCAAGGAATTTAATGAATTTTACCTTAGGTCTTTAAGCTGCAGTTCATGTATATAGTTAATTGCCTTTGCTTTTGTGTTGTATTGGTTAATTGTGTAATTAGGGGGCGGAAGGGGGAGTTCTCTTGTGTGGTTATAAACCTAACTGTTTTTGTGCCTGCTGTTTGTTGTCTGAAGAAGTTTGGTCATTGCACCAGACGAAAAGCGCTTTACCTCATTTTCTCAGTGTGGTGTATTTTGTTTTTTGTTCTCTTGTCTATTAAACGGCTGAATAGCTGAAGATTCTGAGTTTTGAAGTGCTTTATCTTGCATTATTTTGTTTTTCTACAGTTTGTGGTGCTGGTTTGTAATTTTATCTAAAAGTAAATATGACAACCCTCCCCCCCGATGTTATCCATATTCACTAGGAATGTCAACACTGTGTGGGAGCCTACATGAAAGGGATCTTTGGACACGGTTACTTATTTTAGCAATTCAACAACTTCACCTCATTTTCATACATATTCGTGCTGATAGCCTGGAACTACACAGATCATACCCGAGTGTGCCAGGCAACAGCATGAATGCACCATTATACAGACCCGATGCAAGTTCCTACAGTACATTTCTGTGACATACATTTATCAATTGTTTTTTATCAATTTTATTTTTTGCATTAAGAGTGTTTGTGCCCCACAGCGCATAGTGCAAACAAGCGGAGATTTATAAAAAAAAATTGTTATTGCTTATACATTTCCCCATACATTTTTCCACATCCACAATGTATTTCTCCCCAGTGCTCTTTGTGATATACCCTTTTCAGGGGAGTTATGTCCAGATTTGTGGACATTTTCATCTCTTACTGTCCATGTAGACTCCTGTACATGAAAAATTTCCACATACTCTACGAACAAGGACACATAGTCTACACAGATGACTTTCTGGTTTTTGGATCACTTCCACTGCCTAATTTGCATATAATTCATCTGCATATGCAGGAATTTGCATTACACAGATCTTTTCTTGTTCGCTTGCGTTTGCTTGGCAGTGAGCGAGGCTTACTGAATCTCAAATTGTTCACACTCATGTACGCATCACGCAGCAGTGCAAACATGAAAAAAATCAGGTAGGGTTTATTGAATTCTCCCTAACATTTTTATGTAGGGAAAACTATTAGAAAACTATTAGAAAACTATTTAACAGAAGTAATGAACATTTGTTAGACATTAGGAAACATGACGCTAACAATGCTCTGGCAAAGCATAGCTTGAATTGTACTGAGTTCAGGAAATTTGAATTTTTAGTGTTAGGAAAGAGTGGATTCTAAGTTATTTGTTGATTAATTAACAACTATTTGGAAAAACAGCAGTTAAAGTGGCAAGTGTTTCTTATAGTGGAGTTTCTACCAGGTATTAATGAGGCTATTGATGTTAAAATGTGTTAAAATAAAAGATTCATTGAAGCTGTATTTGTCTCAACTGTCTCTTTAAGCTTAATGGAAGTTAAATAAAGGTGTGTATTTAAAAAAAAAAGTCATTGGACGTTTTAAAAGTTTGATGTCATTTCCTTTTGTATTTAAATGGAATTTTGTGGCTTTTTATTCAGTTTTTATTTTGTTTCTGATGACATTCAAGATTAAACGAATGAAAGCGCTTAAACTACCTTCCTGTGGAGCAATATTTTTTTATTATTTGGTTTAACAAGATTTTTTTTTTGTGTGGACAGATGTGTTGTAAAGGGTTTTGCAGTCAAGTTTTGTCATTTGTACCCTTTGAAGTTTTTTCAATTTTTATTAACATGAAAGAGTTTCTGAACACAGAAACCCCATAAGCAGGCATCTTATGGGAACCATAATTCTGGAGATGTTAGGTTCTATCAGGGATTTCCCTACTTTTGTAGTTTGGGTGACCCTATTCTCATGTTTGCACTTGTGTCCTTTAGGGTAATTTACTATTCATTATACTGGGAGTAACATAATATTGACAAAAGATAATGTCACCATCTGAATGAAGAAGTCAAAATCTGACCAGGGCAGTTGAAAGCAACAAATTTATCTAGATAAGGCATGAACTTATTTCTTTTGCCCATTTCACTGGGCCTCAGTTTTACACAGATTGGCAGGAGTCATTTCCCCTTCACAGGTCCTCAAGGGTATTTTCTTATTTTCTGCTTATTTTTATATTCAGTGCTTTTCAAACATTATGCCTGTTATTAGTTTTTTTTCCTCTTCACAGGTGGTTTTTCACCTAAAGGCAAGCCAACCAATTACACCTAGAGATGTCAATGCAACTCTTCATAAAACTTTGAAACACCACAGTGTTTCCCCTGCATGCTAGTCATTGCACTTATTCAGAACAGGTAGAACATCAGACATAACAGAGGGGGTGGGTCATTCTTTTTAAGTTTCAAAGAGAATGGGCAGATGAACTTCTGATGCCTTCCTGTTCTTATATGAGAAAATCACCTTATTTTACTTTACAGGTAGGAAGGTGTTTTTGGTTATAGGGCCTTCGTTTATTTGAAGAACAGCACTGGGGGCATTAGTTCATAAAGGTGACTCTAGCCATCATTTGGACCCAAGGTACTAGTTTCTCCACTGGTGCAATTATACTGCTTGTCTTGGCAGTACTTTTGCAATGTTTAGCAACATCTGCTGATAAAGTATTGTTGAAGGTTAATAAAGCACACAACTCTCATGGCGTCTCCTTGTACTCCCATATCCTTGCCAAAGACTGGAACTTTCTACCTCAGCATATGCTGTCCATCAATGATACACATTCATTTAAACATTCCCTAAATGAATATTTCATCAAACATAGACTTTGCTCCTATTCTCCCCCAGGCTAACTACTTTAACCCCTTAATGTCTAACTTTCTTCTTTACACCACCCATTCTCAATATTTCCTGGCAATTAAGCCTTCTTATCCTCAGTTTGTGATATTTTATCCTAAAAAAAAAAATATATATATATATATATATATATATATATATATATATATATATATATATATATATTCTGTTTTTTTCTTATAGGAATAGTATATTTGTATATTGTATTGCCATTGTTATATGCTTTTAGACACAGACAAGCTCCTCGTGGGTCTGCAGAGTGGTCCTAGCAGCAGGGATATCTATCAAGCCAGTCTTAAAACAAAAAGCAAGTTGTTTATAATTAAATGGGAAATTGCAATATGTTGCATGCATTGTATTGTTCACAATGTTATTTATCCAAAGTTCATAAGATGATATATATATTTATATGTTTTTAATTATTATAATGATTATTTGGTTTGTGGTTAGGGGGTAATTTAAGTGTAGAATGTTTGTTGCTTATGTTCCAGTGGTTTTGTCTTTGTATTCATTTTCATTTTTATAAAACAGGTATTGCCTTTTTAAACAGGTTGCAGCAGTGTTTTGGCTCATTGGTGCATTCAAATATGATGTCGCTAATTATTTTGTCTTAATTGTTATATATATATGCTAATTGTTGTGTACCAACCGACTCTGATGATGCCTTTTTAGGTGAAAGCGCTTAGTCGGTGGATGTTTCATTATTAAATACTCCTGGTTGTTCATTGCTGGTCCTGGTATTCTGTTCTACAGTTGTTGCCTTTCGTGTTTCCTGAATTTGGTGCAGTGCCCTTTTGTGGGGTTGCTTATCTTGTTTATTCTTGCCTTGAGCAGCCTACTTGTCCCTGTAGGAAGTGACCTCAGCACAAGAAGCTGTAGTAATTGGTTGTTTTGGACCATTTCTAGCTCTTTTGTAGTTCACTGTTTAAAATCCGCCTCTGGGCATTTTTTTCTGGCTATACTGCTCAGACAAGCTCCTCGTGGGTCTGCAGAGTGGTCCTAGCAGCAGGGAACTCAGAAAAGCGACTACTTTCTGGATTTAAGTATCTTTGCTTTTTTTCACTTGGAATAGCTTCTGTAGCTTACCCTGAACTAGCTTGAACTGTTTTTTAACTGTTTGCTGCATTATTTTAAAATCTGCACTTAAAGTTACATTTTAGTCGAATTTGATTGAAAGTTTGTTGTTTGTTTGTTTAATTTAACTGTAGAGGCTGCCCACTAAA
Organism: Protopterus annectens; assembly: GCF_019279795.1. Lineage (NCBI taxonomy): Eukaryota > Metazoa > Chordata > Ceratodontiformes > Protopteridae > Protopterus > Protopterus annectens. Next base: position 1,319,591,759 of record NC_056731.1, on the reverse strand, counting down.
GTGTGCTAGCCTGTGTAACTAATTTATCACTGTTTCTGCATTTTCTGTGTGTTTCTACCAAAAAAACAAAAAACCAAAAAAATAATCCTTGTTTTCCCGCCTCTCCTCGACTAGTTTAGACCAGTTTACAGGCATTGCTGTATTCTGGGCTGTGGTGTAGTTCCTGTGTTGTCCATTACCTTACTTGGATAGAAGGAAGTTTCTTTGCTCACCAGTGGGAGTGGGGAGCCTTGAGCAGCCTACCTGTCCCTGTAGGAAGTGACCTCAGCACAAGAAGCTGTAGTAATTGGTTGTTTTGGACCATTTCTAGCTCTTTTGTAGTTCACTGTTTAAAATCCGCCTCTGGGCATTTTTTTTCTGGCTATACTGCTCAGACAAGCTCCTCGTGAGTCTGCAGAGTGGTCCTAGCAGCAGGGAACTCAGAAAAGCTACTACTTTCTGGATTTTAGTATCTTTGCTTTTTTTTCACTTGGAATAGCTTCTGTAGCTTACCCTGAACTAGCTTGAACTGTTTTTTAACTGTTTGCTGCATTATTTTAAAATCTGCACTTAAAGTTACATTTTAGTTGAGTTTGATCGAAAGTTTGTTGTTTGTTTGTTTAATTTAACTGTGGAGGCTGCCCACTAAAGTGTGCTTGCCTGTGTAACTAATTTATCACTGTTTCTGCATTTTCTGTGTGTTTCTACCAAAAAACCCCCCAAAAAAATAATCCTTGTTTTCCCACCTCTCCTTGACTAGTTTAGACCAGTTTACAGGCATTGCTGTATTCTGGGCTGTGGTGTAGTTCCTGGGTTGTCCATTACCTTACTTGGATAGAAGGAAGTTTCTTTGCTCACCAGTGGGAGTGGGAAGCCTTGAGCAGACTACCTGTCCCTGTAGGAAGTGACCTCAGCACAAGAAGATGTAGTAATTGGTTGTTTTGGTCCATTTCTAGCTCTTTTGTTGTTCACTGTTTAAAATCCACGTTTGCATGGCTTTGCGCGGTTGTGCGCATAGTGCAGCGCCAGTTAAACAAGGTTAAACTTCTTCTGGCTCCGCCAGGTCTGCTCTTCAAATTTTCCCTTAAGGAAGCTCTACTCTTAGTATAATCAGACTACTCACTATATTATAAGCCTAGCACTTGTTCTCAATACTTCTCTACTAAGTAAGCACTCTCATACTAAGTAAAGCACTACATCTACCTACCACCCCTGTGAATATCCACTTCCCTTAAAGGTACAGCACTCCCTTATACTGTTCTAGCATATAGAGTGGTAGATTACTGGCGTCCTCTCCAGTTCAGCTGGTCAATCTGGGTATCTTGAGACAATGCTACAATTGTCTCATGTACACAGACAACCCTCTCCTCCTCCCAACAAACACAAATACATGTGAGAGATGCAACTATATAGCCAAACTGGAGGCTGAACTCTCTCAACTTAGGGCTGGCATGACCAGACAGGAGGAGATGATAACTACACACACAACAATCCCAGTCCCACATAGACCTGCCACAACTGCAAACCAAACACATAAACACACAAAGACATACTCGGAGGCTCTAATAAAAAACTTACCAAAACAACAGAGGCTCCCAAAGTAGAAATCCAAAAATCCACCACCTCAAAACAAAACACATGCAACACATACTTCAATAAATCAGTGTGTCAACCAATCACAGCCCTTAAGGCAAAACACCTTGCCTGATACACTAGTAATAGGTGACTCTATAGTCAGACACACTGATGTCCCGCTGACCAGGCTGAACAAGGAGAGGGTGACTGTGAGCTGTCTGTCGGGAGCTAGGATCCGCCACATAACACATGCACTCAAGTCACTCCAAAGCAAGTACAAATATGACTCTGTCATTGTCCATGCTGGTGTGAATGACCTGAGACATACCTCCCTGGACTACATGAAAAGAGACATAGAGGAGCTCTCCGATTATGTAGGCCCAGGCTGGTATGACCCTGACCCTGAGCAGCATCCTGCCCTCACCAAGAATGATACCACAATACACAGACAAGATGATCAGCTTTAACAATTGGCTCAAGTACTGGTGTCATTCTAAGGGGATCCAATGTCTGTCTGCCTGGGATGACATGTTGGACAAGCCTTGCTGCTTTGTAAGGGATGGCTTACACCTGTCACCACTGGGCCTCCGGATATTGGCTAAGGCTCTTGCCACCTCCATGGTGCCTTTTTTAGACAAGGCTCAAAAGACAAACCCACCTCCTTAGAAAACAAAAATGGAAAAAAACTAAGGGTAATGCTGCTCAAAGCCAGAAGTCTAAATCTCAAGATGCAGGCACTTGATGCACTCCTCAGCATGGAGAACATCGACGTCTGTGCAGTAACTGAAACCTGGTTCAAGGCTCCGGAGAGCACCCCAGCGGTACCAGGCTATACTTCGTATCATGCTTTTCGGCCCCAAAACCCAGGCCGAACCACAAAGGGAGGGGGAGTGTCCATATTCATCAAGGGCACCCACACCTCCAGGTTAGTAGCAACACATGAAGCATCAGAGACCATACAGGTGCAACTAACCATAGGCAAAACTGCTTTACAACTGGTAGCATGTTACAGACCACTCACCCAATCTCAAGAACCCCACTCAGCCTTCCTGAAGACATTGGAGGATATGAATGTATCACAAAATACCATCATACTGGGAGACTTCAACTACCCAAACATAGATTGGGTACATTATTCTAGCCCTAATACCCTAGCCCAAAGGTTCCTGGAATTCATAAATTCAAATGCACTGGAACAACTAGTCACCTCTCCCACTAGGGGAGATAATATACTAGACCTGATCATCACAAACATGGGGACAAAATGCTCCACACCAGAAGTATACCCCTCACTAGTGAGATCTGACCACAAACTAATCACCCTGGATATACATATCCCACCTCCACCCCCAGCACAAAAGACCACAGTGAAAAACTTCTCAAAAGCAGACTTCACTCTTCTTAAGACTGAGATGGTATCCTTTAAGCCCACTGTGCCAGTGGGTACCACATCCCACAATGCCAAATCCTTCACAAATGCTTTCTATGGACATCTCCAAGAATGCATGGATCATGCAGTCCCAAACAAATCCAAGTCCCTCTCCACCAAAGGTAAGCGTCCTGTCTGGTGGACCTCAGCCATAAACAAATTGTATAACAAAAGAAGGAAGCTACTGCACGTCAGAGCAAAATACCATGAAGGGAAGACATCTCTGATCAACATTAGCAGAAAACTACGTTCTCTCATAAAAACATCCAAGGCCAACCTTGAGAGAAAAATCGCTAAGGACACGAAAGATAACCACAAAGCCTTCTTCAGCTATGTTAGAAACCTGGGTGGAAACCCTCAGATATGCTCAGAGCTGGTTCACAACAACATAAAATACACTGAACCCACAGATACTGCCAACATTCTGGCTGACAGGTTCAGTGCAAATTTCTCCCCTCCTTCACCCCCAAAAGAAGAAATACTTATCCCAGCTGAATGTAATCTCCCTGTCATCTCAGATGTCCAAGTGAGAACCGCCCTAAACAAAGCAAAAAACACAGCATCAATGGGACCTGACGGTATCCCGGGTTGCGTGTTACGTGAACTCCAAGAGGAGCTAAACCCACACATAAAAATGCTATTTAACCTTAGCCTAACTTCGGGATATGTACCTGAACACTGGCATACAGTAACAGTGGTCCCACTCCACAAGGGGGTGCCTCTACAGACCCTGGAAACTACCGCCCCATAAGCTTAACCAGCCTGGTCTGCAAAGCTATGGAAAGAATCATTATGGAACTCATAAACAGAGACATAGGGGACCTACAGACACTTGACCCCACCCAGTTCGGCTTTGTAAAGGGAAGATCCTGCCTTTTAAACCTGGTTGACTTTTTCGAAACAGTCACTAGAGCCATTGATGAGGGCAAAGCAGTCCATACAGCATACCTGGACTTGGCAAAGGCCTTCGACACAATACCCCACTCAGGCATCATAGATAAGCTCAACAGCTTAAAAGTAAACCCTTATGTCACTAGATGGGTTGCAAACTGGCTAAAGGACAGAACCCATAAAGTTAAAATCGCTGGAGCAATGTCAGACTCAAAGCCAGTCACAAGTGGTGTCCCACAGGGATCTGTCCTGGGACCCCTCTTGTTCAGCATTTATTTTTCATATGTTAAAGCAAACATGGGAGGGCTGTGGCTGACAAAGTTTGCAGATGACTGCAAAATAGGCGCCATAGTCAATACACCAGCAGACACACACATCCTACAAAAAGGCCTCACAGAAACGGACAACTGGTGCCGGAGTCACGACCTTAAACTAAATGCCAAAAAATGTATAGTCATACCCTTTGGGAAAAACAAAGTACCCACAAATTATCACATAGACAGCAACCCACTGAGTACGGAAAAAGTAATCAGAGACCTAGGGACCCAAGTCGACAGCGACCTCTCATTTGACACCCACGTTGCCAAAGTGGTTAGAAAAACATTCTACCTTGCACACCTCATCATGAAGGGATTCACATCCAGATCCAAGGATGTCATTGTACCCCTATATTCCTCCCTCATCAGACCCATGATTGACTACAATGCCCCATTTGGTATGTACCTCACCCAGCATTTGCAACAGCTGGAGAGACCATGAAAGTACCTCACCAAGAGGATCAAGGGTCTCCAACATATGTCTTATTCTGCCAGACTAAAGAAACTTCAGCTCTATTCAGTAGCATACCGCCTGCTCAGAGGTGATCTCTGCCTGACGTACAAGGCCATGTCCAATCAGGATCTGATGGACATGCTCCACCTCAAAAAATCCAAATCCATCAGGACCATGAGAGCTAAAGACTTAAACGTCGGCACAAGTATGAATAGGACATGCTGGAGGGATAGATTCATAACCCAGAGGCTTCCCAAGCTTTGGAACAAGATCCCAGTTCGTATTAGGCAGAGCCCCTCACTGACTCTTTTCAAGAGAAATCTTGATGAGTGGATGGGAGATCGCAAGTTTACCCCAGGAGTCACATCTGTGTCACTGCTAGACAGGGTCTCAGTAAACTAATTCTTTTATATAAGGGGAACTTCATTGTGTCACTACTAGACAGAGGCACAGTACTCAATTTATTCTGTACATTTTTGTACCATTTCATGGGGTGGCAAAAGCCACATCACTATGGCTAGGCTTACAAATGCCCCAGGGCAGATAGCCTAGTACTATACTATGAAACTATGAAACTATGAAACTATGTTAGAAACTTGCATTTGAACTTACATTGTATTATTTTATGCACTCTAAACTTACTAATTGTTATATGTTTAAATGTAAAATCATTGTAATCTTTCTAGATTTTCTCCCCAGGTTTTCCACTGAAAGCGGGCTTCTGACCCAGTCGGATACTACCTGGTTATCAAATGAAAATAAATAATCAACTTTCTCACTGGCCCATTCACAGCACAGTATTTTTTTCATTTCAGAGGAATGATTGGATGAGTATACCAAAAATGATTCTTTGGGACAGGATGTTAATGGATATGATCACATTAAAGGCATGGAAACCTGATACTTTCCAAAGATTCAATAAACTCCATGTAGGCTTTGCACAATGCATGTGGGAGTGGTGGTGCTTGGCAAGCAGCAGCAAGCATTGCATATCCATGTTGCACACCATGTTTAAGCAAGGTTTTATGTCTGGGAAACCATGTAAGTGAACATAGATAGCATTCCTGTTTAAATCAGAGCACTGACCGTCCCTGGTTTTATGTGGAATGCCACATTGATCACCAGAACTTCACAGATAGCTGTCAATTTCTTAGTGCAAGACATCTGGACAAAGGCCAACATAATGGTGGGGGGGGAAATGACTCAGAAATAGGGGCATATCTGACATATTTACCCTATAGAAATTTGATAGAATAACCAGGGGTTTGTGTTAAGATACATGTTCTGAAGGATTTGAAGTATGAAACTCAAATGTATGTAATATGCGATCTGTGAGGATCATATGTAATATTTGATAGTGTAGATCTGGTCCTCACTAATATGGAAGAGTGCTGCACACCCCCTACTGTAATGCTTTCCCTGGTAAGGTCAGACCACAAAATGGTCTCCTTTGAAGTAAAAGTAAAACATGGACCCCCAGCTAAACATGGAATATTCAGGAACTATTTTAAGGCTAACTTCCTGCTATTACCATACCTATTACCCACAGAGCACAATCATAAAGTTTCCATTATAAACAAACACATTCAAAAACTGAGAAAACTAATAATCTCATGCATATCAAAACTAGCCCTAAGTGCAGACATCCACCCCAACCCTGGCCCTACCATCTCCAACCCCAATCCTCATAATCAGACTAGAAACCACAACTTCTCCCATATTACAGCCAATAGAAAGCCAAGTGACTTCCTTCTACTAAGCCTAAATATTAGAAGTATACCCAACAAAGTCCATGAACTCCATGCCACCATTGACTTATACTCCCCAGATATTGTCATCTTGACAGAAACCTGGCTAAAACCTCACATTACCAGTGAGCAAATACTCCCTACAGGTTACGGCATACTAAGAGTAGACCGGCTAAACAAAAAAGGAGGTGGTGTAGCTATAATATTTAAACAGCATCTAAACATCCAGATCTTAAAATCATCAGCTCCACAAATAGGCAATGAAGAAATAATATATACCAACCTCAAAATTAACCAAAACAAAACCATCAACATAATTGGATGCTACTTCCCACCTGGTCAAAACATCCCTCCACTAGAAAACCTCCTCAGCTGGTCTTCCCACCATCTCCCCCAAGAAACTATCATCTTAGGTGATTTCAATATTGACTGGCAATCCTGTTCTGGCAACAATCCAACCCATCATGTACACCTTCATGGCTTCACCCAACTAGTCCAGTCACCAACAAAGATAAATAAAAACTCCAGCAAGCACACTACCCTGGATTGGATACTAGTCAGTAAGAACCCCCAGTCATATATAACAGGCTGCTTATCAGATAGCCTCAGTGATCACTCCCCAACATTCCTACTCAAAAAATACCTGTACCAAGCTAAACCTGTCATCTATCGTCAAATACATAAAAAAATAAACTTTAACTTACTCACATTCATCTCATCCCTCAAAGAATGTAACTGGCATGCTCTAAAGTACCTCAGTCTAAATGACGCAGTTGAATTTTTTAATACTACCTTCCTGAACATCCTTAATTACCATGCCCCCATAAGATTTTCCAGAACCAAAGCACAACCCTCCCCATGGCTACAGAAAACCACTAAGTCAGAAATGAAAAACAGGGATAAAGCCTGGGAGCACTGGCGCAAAACCAAAACCCCCGCAGCTAGACAAACATTCCTTGAACTACGCAATAGAGTCAAAAAGCTAATAAAACAGGACAAATTCCAATACTACCAGTCTGCTCTAGACTTCTCACAACACAGCCCCAAACAATTCTGGTCCTCCATAAACTCCATCCTCCACCCAGGTAAAGTCAGTACCCCTCCTCCTAACATCTCTCACTCCTCAGAAAATATTGCTACCTCATTCAACACACACTTCACCCAAACCATACTATCACTAGCTAAACAACACAACCCTCCCTCCAACCCACACCTTCAACTAGTAATCTCCCCACTGCCTTCTCTTTTTCTCCTGTACCTACCTCCAACATAAAAAAACTCTTAACTAAACTTAAACCCACCAAATTAGCAGCAGACAACCTCCCAAGTGAATACCTACAAATCGCGGATGATGCTCTGGGCTACCCAGTATCCATCTTGATTAACCGATCTCTGTCAGAATGTTATGTTCCCACATTGTGGAAAGTCTCACATATAATTCCCCTCCACAAAGGCGGACCCTGTACAGAACTAACCAATTAACGCCCCATAGCTATTCTCTCTCCACTCTCCAAAATACTAGAGAGATGCATACACTCTCAGGTCTCACACTACCTCCTTACTAATAACCTCCTTTCCAGTACTCAGCATGGTTTCCGACCAAACCATAGCACCACCACTGCCTTACTCTCCTTTACTAACACTATCCTTCAGCATACAAACAATGGCTATCTCTCCTCTGCTACTTTCCTAGACCTATCTAAAGCATTTGACATGGTCCCACACAAACAACTTATCTCTGTCCTCAATAACCTATCCTTCTCACAATCAGTCACCAACTGGTTTCAGAGTTACCTGTCTGACCGCCAACAATCCGTTGTATAGCAGAATGACATATCTCCCCAACTACCTGTCTCCATAGGGGTTCCCCAAGGATCCATCCTTGGACCCCTACTTTTCTCTGTTTACACCAATAATCTAGCCTCTGCCACCAAACATGGCACACTCATCCAATACGCAGATGAATCAACCATCATCTGCTCAGCCCAGTCCCTACCCAAACTGCAAAAAGTCACACAGGAAGCCTTTTCCTCTGTTGAAACATGGTTATCCGATGCCCAATTAATACTCAACCCAAACAAAACTAAACTACTCATCTTCCAACCCACCAAACATACTCAAAACAACTCTCACTTTAACATCACAGCAAAAGACAACACCACTATATACCCAACTGAACACACCAAATTGCTAGGAGTGGAAATAGACAATAAACTAAAATTTGACATTCACATATCCATGACCATAAAAAAAGTCCACAAAAAACTAGGAGCATTATACAGAAATAAACAATTTCTCACCAAAGCAGCAAATATTTCCATAGCAAATTCCCACCTTATCTCCACCCTACTTTATGTCTCTCCAGTATATACCAACCTAAGGCAATGTGATCTAAACAAACTAGAGACCTGCTACAACAAAATCGCCAAATTCGCCACAGGGGCATCCTACCATAGTCACCACTGTCTCTCACTTGCTGAACTGGGCTGGCTTGAACTCCCTCACCTCCTTCAGTGGTATCAACTCTCACTCGCCTACAAACTAGTAAACCATCCACTAAATGTCCCATCCCTCCAGAATCTACTCCAACCCTATCACACCACCAGACCACTAAGATCCAGCAACAAAAATCACTTGCAGATCACTAAAGCCAATAACTCTGCTGGTGAAGCACTATTCTCTTGCGCCATAGCCAAATTATGTTACTCACTTCCACCCACAATTACCTCCGTACCATCTTGCACCAACTTCAAAACTTTATTAAAAGCGCACCTAAAAACATGCTGGCTATGCCCTTGCAACTCCCATTCTAATATCATCCACCCCATCCAACTACTACCTGTCTTTCACCTCCACTAACTACCTTGATGTTAGCAAGCTCAGATGCTCATAAGCCTAGTACTTATTATACAGCAGGAACTTCTCATTGTTACATTTGTTAATGCCTGTTATGTACTTCACTGATATGTCTACTGATGTACTATGTTCTTCATCTGTAAATATGTTGTAAGTAATTTCTATGTTAAATTGTTAATTGCTATGTAATCCAATGTAACTACTGTCTGTTTATTTTACTGTGGAGCTTTTCTCCCCGGGCCTCCGCTGAAAATGGACCCACGTCTAGTCGGACACTCCCGGTCAACAAATTTAAATAAATAAATAAATTAAATAAAATTAAGTGAGAACCTGGCAAATTTTCAAGCCCCCATAAACCCTGAGAACACTGTTGCCTATGCACAACTGTTCACGGAAACCCTGTACAAGCATATTAATAGCTGCACAGAGGCAGCTGTACCCTCCAGGAAGAAGTACAGAACTAACTAAAAAAACAAGCCACCCTGGTGGAATCACAAAACCAATAGACTGTATAACAGGAGTAAGAAAATCATGGCAAAAATAGGGAGGTGCATCACCCAGCAGGATAAAAGCACTCTCATCAAACTAAAGAAACAACTCAGAGGACAAGTAAAGTCTACCAAAGCCATATTTGAGGTACGTTTGGCCTCCCAGGCCGAGGACAACACATTCTTTAGTTACGTCCACAACCTCAAAGGCAATACACAATTGTGTGCAGAGCTCATTGTAAATGGAGCCACCTGTACTGAGCCAGAAGACATAGCAAACATCCTGGCTAATAAATTCAGCTCCAATTTTACCCCTGTCTCCCCCTCAACCTTCCCTCAGGAAATATCATCAAATATAACTCCCCCTACTATCACTATGGAACAGATCCTTAATGCTCTCTCTAAGACCAGGAACAGTGCATCAATGGATCCAGACAATACCCTAGGATGCCTTCTAAATAGCATGAAACATGACCTATCAAGGCCTCTGGAATTACAATTTAACTGTAGCCTTCAAACAGGTTTCGTGCCTTATGAATGGATAAAGCCAACAGTCATCCTCCTGCACAAAGGTGGCCATCTACAGATGCTAGAAACTACAGACCCATAAGTCTCACTAGTCTTATATGTAAAGCCACGGAAATAATTATCAGGGAGATGATCCATAGTGATATAGTAAACCTCCAGACAATGGATGTGGGAAAAATTGTTCACACTGCTTACCTTGACATGGCCAATTCATGTGATACAATACTCCACTCGGCCATTGTTGACAAACTCAAGAGGTTTGGTACAAACCTGTAAGTCACCTGGTGGAGACCCAGCTGGCTCACAGACAGGACCCAGGAAGTTAGAATTGGGGAGTCCACCGCTACAAAGAGGCCAGTAACAAGTGGAGTCCCTCAGGGATCAGTCCTTGGGCCACTCCTTTTTGGCATTTACTTCTCAGAAGTCAAGGTCCATGTCAGTGGTCTCTGGTTGACTAAATTTGCAGATGATTGCAAATTAGGAGCTGTCATTGAATCTCACACTGACACAAATGTTCACCAAGAGGGGCTGACATAGACAAACAACTGGTGTCAGAGCCATGGACTAAGACTAAATGTCAAGAAATGCATAATAATATCCTTTGGGAAGTCATCCATCCCTGGTAACTTTCATATTGAAAACACACCCCTTAGAGTTGCCCTAGTAGTCAGGGACTTAGAGACACACAAATATAGTAATCTAAACACATAGATAGTAATCTAACCTTTGATCATCATGTGTCTACAGTGGTGAGGAAATCATTCTATATTGCACAACTTATAAACAAAGGTATGGCATCTAAGTCCAAGGAAGTCATTGTTCTACTGTATTTGTCATTCATTAGACCGATCATTGAGTACAATGGCCCCTTTGGTATGCACCTAACCAGGCATATCCAACAACTGGATTGTCCACAGAGGTTCCTCATTAAAAGAATACAGGGCATAAGTAAAATGTCCTATGTAGACCGCCTCAAGGCCCTATCCCTGTATTTTGTCTCCTACAGGCTTTTGAGTGGATATCTATACCAGGGATACAAGTCATTGTCAGACCTCACTCTAGTGGACTTCCTGTGTATCCACAAAACAAACAACACCAGAATTACCCGTTCTAAAGGCTTAAACCATGCCTGTGATATAAACAGGACCTGCTGGAGAGATAGGTATGTATCACAGAGACTACCGTGTCTGTGGAAAAGGCTCCCATCCATGTGAAGCAGAGTTCCTCCCTAACCCAATTCAAGTGCAACTTGGACATTTGGATGGAAAAACGGAAATTCATCTCTGGTTTGACACCTATGTCTCTAATGGACACAGGTAACCTGTAAATGATTCATCTCCCAGGCCCATGCTTACACTTATTAATGGCACTAGAACTTGTCAGAGGTTTGGGATGCATGGCTAGGCTTAAAAAGGCCCTTGCGATTGCTAGCCTAGTAAACAGCTATGAACCTATGGACATATTGAGTCACATCAGTCCTAAGATCATCCCAGTGATGTGGTAGAAAGCCACAGAATTGACAAGGAACACATCTGGACATTCTGTGAAAAATCTGGACAATTGAAAGGTATGAATGTTAAGTATATGATCCAAACACTGTACAAGACAGTGTGTCTACAGTGCAGAGTATTATAATATCCCATTCCTTGCATTCTGAACTGAAGTTGTATAAATGATCTGTAATAGTACATGGACTACCATGTAAAATAAACACTCAGGAGAAGTGTGTGTATTGAATAGTGATACACAAATGAATTGTAGGAAAGAACACAGGGAAAGAAGACAGGTGGAATAAACTAATATCAACAGATGAGGACATGTCAACGGAGGCTGGTTGTAGTAGCAACACCAATCACATATCAATATTGTACAGCAGGGACTGGCCAGTGAAAATGTGTATTATGTAACTGTCACACAAGCTAACATAACAATCGGGAGGATGTCTGTGTGAGATAAGCATCCTTACACAAATAATGTAGAGGACATCTATCAGGGATCTCACGTACAATTGGGTAGGGTGCATATTGTGAAGCTGTGTAAACTGATTTGTCTTAATATAAGTGTAATCTCAGCAGAGATCTCAAGCAAGTGGGACACAGGAAAAGGCTCATGGACAACATTAAAAGAACCAACCACAATCATGGACAATATCAGAATATTGCCACCTGTAATCCCATGCTTCTGACATAACATATGTGATTTAGAGTGATCAGAGATAATTCTGCACAAGCACACTTGTACACCTATTATGATGCAACCACAGACTATGAGGGTAATCATGCATGCTGTCCTGGCACTGTAACATCTGCTGGAGGTGTTAGTAGGGGCACTGCTATACCTGTATGTGACATTATGAGCAATACAGGCTAGTTGACTGGTGTGCATGGCATATATATATATATATATATATATATATATATATATATATATATATATATATATATATATATATATATATATATGGCACAATCCACACTGTCATGAATTTTATTCATGCCATTAATGTTGTCAAATACCTATGTATGTGCTATGTACATCACCAGAACAGGTAGCACACATGCATCTGGTGTAACAACTTGATGGGGGTTCCGCACCATCAGACAGTAATGTTTATGCCACAAAAAGAATACCTAGGTATGGGCAATACGTTGTGTGACAGCTCACTGTGACAAAGGTGGTAAACTTCAGTTACACATCTGAGGAAGATGTGTTGGGAGGTACATGAAGAAGGTTGCATTGAACTTAATTATTGTGATGAAGGCCGGGAACTATGGAGGTATTATGGCCTCTGATGTGGATGTCCTTCACATACTCAGTACTTGTGTTACATACAAGGGAGTAGTCAGCACTGTGAACGCATGCTGGTGGATGTTCCATTTACCATCTACCCCAGGACACAGGTCACATATTTATTGGTATGATTATAGGGTGTGATGTCTACATTATACTTGGGTTGTGCATTTTTTTTCATGATGTAATAAATCCCCCCATGTTTTCTTGTCATTGCAGGTGTTGTCATGGCTGTGGCAGCAATCTTTGATATGTGTTGATACTGTCTGTATTATACTAATATCACAGTTGGAGTCAATGATTGCCCACAATCTGTAGTCTTTCAGGCAACTGTTTAGACACAGGATGCATATGTCATCTGTGATCTCCCTCACTTAAATAATGGACAGGAAAGAGCCTAGCAGACAGCCCTGGTGTACAGACCTGATCACTGGACCTGAGATATAGGTCACTTCACACATTTCAACATAGTGAGATGCCATGTATATAATGCACTTGTCTACCCACTTGGTGATATAGCTGTTTATGACCACATCTGACAGTGTTGATTAAATACCTCACTGTGAATTTATGTTAAAAGTCTTGGCCTTGTCAAGTTCCACAGGATGATAGTGTTGTCATCATGCATGTCCTTGATGACCTCTTTGAGGACATCTGTCAGATGTTACAGACATGATGTAGCATTAACAGCTCACACAGGCTTGTTGCACATAGCCGAGATATTACTAGAGTCCATTTAGAAAAGGTCCATGATGATATGTCGGTCTATCTTACAACTGAGGAGAGTCAGGATGTGCCTATAAATGCATGCATTCAAATATATCAGTAAAATGTATGTGTTGATTCACTCCATAGGTGATCTGTGATATTGTCACAGTCCATTGATTTTGTGAGATAGGCCTGCATTCAGGTATGACAGTGCATACTACCTATCTTGATCTGACCTAGGGTTTTGGCTTAATCCACCATGCAGATATCATTGGGAAACTCTCTCAGCTGGTGATTAAGCTTACATCACTAGATGGGTAACCAATTGGCTTACCAATAGAACACATACTGTGAAAGTTTGTGAATCAATCTGTACCAGTAGAGCTTTACCACTGGCATACCCCAGGGATCTCTGCTTGGCCTTTACTGTTTGGAACCTATTTCTTGACAGTTCAGACTAAAGTATATGGCTTTTCACTTATCATGTTTGCTGATTCTTGCATATTGGGTGCAATAATTGAGACTTCTAATGATGGTAACATACTACAGGAGACGCTAACACAGACAAATGATTGGTGACAAAGCCACACAATCTACAAATAAATGCAGAAATATGTCCATATTTTGTCCTTCTGAAAAGTGGAAGTCTATGCTAATTACAGCATTGAAAACAGTCCTGCCATGCTGAAGCCCAGTAATGCAAGCACTGGGAACACATGTTGATAACAATATGAATTTTGACGACCAAGTGTCCATACTGGTATTGAAAGCCTGTGTTGTGCACATCATAAGTCATGGCATCATATTCAGATCTTAAGCTTGAGTGACAGCACTGTACTTGAATCTCATCAGAATACTAACAGAGTATAATGCTCTGTTTTGCATGTACCTCACCAGACAAATGCAGCAGCTGGTGAGACAACAGGGGTTTCTCATCAAGAAAACACAGGCTCTACAAACCATGCCATGATGTATGTGGATAGACTGAAAGCCATGTCACTGTAATCTATATCATATAGGATGAGGTAACTTCTGCCTGGCTTCCAGGCCACTCACTGACCTGCCCTGGTGAGCATAGTGCATATCCACAAACCAGATATAGCTGATGATATTAGCAGTGTCTGTTGAGGAGACTATGGTAATAACAGTCTCCACATGCTGGTGTAAAAGACTCTCTGTACTGTCAAGCAAGCAGGTACACAGACACACACACACACACACACACACACACACACACACACACACACACACACACACACACACACACACACACACACACACACACATACACACACAGTTGACTGCATTGAGAATAGAGCCCCTACCTATCTAAGTACACAGACTACAGACCTCTGTATTTATTGCAAGAGCCACAGCAGAAATCTGACTTAGAGTGTCTCAGACAACACTTTATAGCTGATGATAGAGGCAATATCTGTTGAGGAAAACATGGCAATTCAGTGTCCCATATGCTGTTGTAAAAATCTCTCTGTAATGTCAAGCAAGAGTACAAACACATACAAACCCAGTTAACTGCAGTAAGAATAGAACCCTACCTAAGTACATATACTACAGAACTCAATACTTTACTCCAGCACTATGGCACAAGTCTGACTTTTACAACACTGCAGGTCAACTTATAGTGGATGACATCAGCAGGGCATGTTGTAGAGAAGATGCTGGGAAGTCTGCATGAAATAGATGTGTAGGCATGTGCAAGTATCAAAATATTGTCACTCCATGGGATTAGAGCAGTAACTGTAGGATAAACATTTCTGCTCTTCTGTCTAGACACACACACACACACACACACACACACACACACACACACACACACACACACACACACACACACACACACAGACTACAGACCTCTGTATTTAATGCAAGAGCCACAGCTCACATCTGACTTAGAGTGTCTCAGACAACACTTTATAGCTGATGATAGAGGCCATGTCTGTTGAGGAAAATATGGCAATTCAATATCCCACATGCTGTTGTAAAAGGCTCTCTGTAATGTCAAGCAAGAGCACAAACACATACAAACCCAGTTGACTGCAGTAAGAATAGAACCCCTACATAAGTACATATACTACAGAACTCAGTACTTTACTCCAGCACCATGGCACAAGTCTGACTTTTACAACACTGCAGGTCAACTTATAGTGGATGATATCAGCAGGGCATGTTGTACAGAAGATGTGCATGAAATAGATGTGTAGGGATGTGCATGTATCAAACTATTGTCACTCCATGGGATTAGAGCAGTAACTGTAGGATACAATACACACTTCTGCTCTTCTGTCTAGACACACACACACACACACACACACACACACACACACACACACACACACACACACACACACACACACACACACATGCACACAGTTGACTGTGGTGACAACAGAACCCCTATTAAGTACATGGATTACAGAACTCAGTACTTTACACAAGCACCACAAAACAATTCTGACTTTTTCAAAACTACAGGTCAACTTATAGTGGATGACATCAGCAGGACATGGTGGAGAGAAGATGCTAGGAGGCCTGCATAGGTTCATAGCTTCATAGGTTCATATGATGTTACTAGCCTAATGGCTCTAGGGTGTTTACAAGCCTAGCCAAGTAAAAACACAAGTACTCTTATTTAGCACAGTTATATGGTCATTATAAGCAGAGTGATTTTAAGATCAGCACTGACTGGCACTGTCCATTAGGTACATAGGTTCCATCCCAGGGGTCAATTTACAATGACCCTTCCAGTTGTCAAGATTGTACTTGAATAGGGTCATTGAGGAGCATACCTCTCAACCTGGAAATATCAAAAATTTGGACAATGCCCATGAAAAATAGGTACAAATCTGTACGCTGATTAACAAAAAATATGCATACATAATTACATAACCCTGCCCATTGTAATGGAATTGTGGGATACCAACTTTCAAATGCAAACTGAAGAACAGCCAACCAGAATATGGCAAAAGAGTCCCCCTGCAGCAATTCCAATGTCCCATTACCTGGCTATTTCACCCCATTTATCATAAATACTAATGTGTGCATACTGCTTTACTTCTACAATGATTATTTGGATTTTATTTTTTACATTTTATAGCACAATGTACAAACACTAAAAGACATCTGCTAAACAAAGCAATACTGTCTCACAATGAAAACAGACTTAGCATTAAAACTTCTCTGCCCTTGAAACTCACATTCATTGAAACAGCATTGAAATCCACATCACATCCAAAGAAAATGCATCTGGCCAGTGGTGGATAAAGATTACTTTTGGGGTGTTTTCAAATCATAGACCCCTTGCACAAAAAACAAGAAACATACATGTGTTCTTTGATACACCTTCCTGACTTTATTAAATTGCATTCCTTGTATAATACAGTAGACTTGTTAAACTTAGAGTGCATTTTAAATTTATTGTTTGAATATTTTTCCAGTAGGCAATGAAACAAAATGCATGAACCAATAATGACAAAACTGCCCAATTCAGAAAATTTCCATCATAAAAGTCTACTTTCACACACAATGTATATATATATATATATATACATATATATATACAAATATATATATATATATATATATATATATATATATATATATATATATATACATATACATATATATATATATATATATATATATATATATATATATATATATATATATATTATATATATTAAATGACAGTAGTGTAAGCCATAGGCATCTTGCACAGCTTCTTGCATTTATTTTCAATTTCATTTTTTTTGGAGGGGGGAGAAAAGGCCAGAAACCAGGGGCACATTTTAAATATTGCTTGTATGATTTTGGAAAGTTGCTAATAAAATGTTATGTTACCACCATGCATTTCACTGCCAAGTCTTAAACCCAGGACCTTGAGCACTACAGTCAGAGCAACATAACACTATGCCAAATCAGCAGTTTCCTGAATGACAGAAAGACTGAAACTTATGGGTATCATTTAGTGAATTCAGTTCTCACTTCTCACTATAGCTCTCACCCTCTTAGCACAAAAATACATGGACAAAACCAACAATGGGGGAATACAGAATTCAGTTCTCTCTTCTCACCATAGGTCTCAATGTCTTAGCACAAAAAACCTGGACAAAGCCAATAATGGGGAACTACAGCCCCAAAATAGGGACAAGTTTCAAATAGTGATATTATAAACGTAGAAAATTGCTAGAATAAAAGGTTTTGTGTTACCATTTATTTTCTGAAGAATTTGAAGTCTGAAATTCAAATGCCTGTCATTATTTAGTGAATTCAGTCCTTTAGTGGTTTGCCACAAAAATCTTGAAAATCACAGATTTTATGAGGAACAGAACAAAAATATAAGGCATAAATTCACAAGTGGCGGTGGCCAGGGACTTTAGGCTCTTTTTAGCTGTACCCAAGGTACAGAGTTTGAGCCTGACTGAGTACCTCTCTAGCCACCAGGTGTATTCACCCGAGGCATTTCATTTTCACACACAAACACACCACCCATTCAAGAGAAGAAGAAGACACCTCAAAAGCTCTGCAGTACCCACGGGTCCACTATAACATGCAAAAGCAGTCAACTTCTATTCCAGCAGTCTCTCTATCCACCTTAAGCTTCTCTTCCAGCAGTCCCCAGTCATGAAAGCAGCCTCGCTAGTATCTAGAAAGTGAAATCAGCCAGCATAAAAATAAAGTCCTTCCTGCTCGCAACAGAAAATAGCCAGCATGTTTCCAGCTTCTAGTAACAGCTGGAAATGTGTGACAGGCTGACAAAAAAGCAGCTAGCATAAAATAAAGGATTCCAGCTTCCCACTCACTAGTAAAAGCTGGAAATGTGTGCATGTGAACCCTTGAGTTCAGTTCTGACAGGCCGATGGAGCTGACGTCATCGCCCATGTGATGACGTCAGCTCAAAAAGCAAAAAAAAAATAATTAAAAAAAAAGCTGTGAAAAATTCGGAAATGAAGGATGCCAGTCAAGAATCATGGCACCCCATTATTTGGACCCCAAAACTCAGTAAAAACATGAGTAATTGGGAGGTATATTGAGGAGTACTGCTTCACATGCAGTGGCAACCTATTACAGAGGTGTGACAATCACTGGGAGATATATCTGTCTGTCCAGAATGTTCTGTTTATGTGACAGGCTAGGTTGAGATCTCTGGAGCAAGTTATTCTTGTCCCATTTGATTTGCAGATGTACAGCATTTCCAACAGGGCAGGGTTTGAGACTGCTCTGTAGGCAGTACAGTGACAGGTCTTTCAGTCTTTCCATGTATGTCATGTTTTGGAGGCCCTGAATTCTCCCAGTCACAAACTTCTGCGTTTTCTCCAGTTGTTGCAGCTGTCTGGTGATGTACAGATGGAAGGGAGTATTGTACTCAATTAATGGTCTGATATGGGTAAAGTTTAGCAGAGCTATGTCCTCCCCGGTCTTGGAAGTGATGGCTTTATTTATGAGGCGTGCACTAAAGAATGTGTGTCTCATCACTATGGACACAAAATGATTGAAGTGTAGATCGCTATCAAAATGTTTTCTCAAGTCTCACAAAACCATGCTTGAGCTTAGAGGAGTGTTTTTTATATATATATATATATATATATATATATATATATATATATATATATATATATATATATATATATATCATAATTAGCAGGGGTACATCATTGCCAAAGGGGATAATAAGGCATTTTTTGCTGGAATCAACCATTTGTCTGTGCCAGCCCCTTATGCAATACGTTAACATTGTTGAGGGACTCTGTATGACTGTGTCCAGTTGACAGTCATCTGCAAACTTGGTAAGCCACAAGTCATCTACCTTTGCCTGGGATTCAGAGAAATAGCTTCCAAACAGTTAAGGGCCCAGCACAGATCCCTGTGGTATTCCAATGGTAAGTAGTCTAGTGGTGGAGGTGCAGTCGCCAGCTTTGACAGTGTGTGTTCTGTCGGTGAGCCAGATGGCTATCCATCTAGTAATGTATAGGTTAATTCCCAGATGGGAGATTTTCTGTATGATACCTGAATGGAGGAATGGTGTCAAAGGTCTTGGATAACTAATTATAGGCAGTATGTCATGTTATCCCTCATCCAGGTCTTTGGGGTCAGTGTCAAGGAAGTCCACTAGGTTTAATAAGCAAGATCTACCCTTGACAGAACCAACATGGGTTGGGTCAAGTGTGTTAAAGGTCACCTATGTCCCTGTGGAAAAGGTCCATGTTGATTCCTTTCCTAGCCTTGCAGATAAGACTATTTAAGTTTATGGATCAGCACTTCTAGTTCTGCGTGTTACCAGATTAATGTGCATTGCATATCACACAGCATTTGATATTAACTTCTGTAGTGCAGGTGATATATGTATGGAAAAAGTACTGAGACATAAGGATTGCAGTGCTTGGGGGGAGGCAACACATGGCTGTATTGTAAATATGTGACATATTATTAGATAGGGCCTTCAGTTTGTTATGTTTCCACATTAAATTTCATGTCATAGACAGGAAATGGATAGTAAACAACAGTAAGACATAATAATATTTACTTTTCCATAGTGTGGTAAGCAGCAGGTTTGCACAATGGTTGGCAAAGTGTTTGTGCATGTGAGATACACATCCATTACTTTCCCTGTTTGTATGTAGTTAAGCAGTGTGCAAATGTGAGCTGCATTGCTAAAGTCTGAGAATTAGTACTGAGTCTATGAAACACACCTGCTGCTTAACTGACTATGTGGCAGCAGGTATAAATGCACTGACACATTTATTTTTGAGCCCAGATGATACTGGGTTCAAATCCAGGTGTATCTAGTACTTTTAAATACTTTTAAATAAACATTGATAATGCAAAGACATGAATCCTTACAGTACATATGTTGCTGTGAGTAAGCATAGTGCAGCAGGGTTAAGCATCATTGCGGGAGGTAACCACAGCATTTTGTCACTGCTCACTGTCACTGCACATTGATGCACAACGCACACCTCTGCACACACCTCTGCACAAACACAGAGCCTAAAAAGTGAAGGGATCTATTGCTTTTTCTGCTACTTATGTGTGCTGTGTATGAGTCTATTTTTTGACCAGATTAAATGTGTTAAAATGGTCTCGGTAGGAATGTAGTGAAATGGGGAGCAAACAGGGGGAAGGGCAAAGGGAAAGCAGCACAAGAATGTGCAGGAGGGAGGTAGGAAAGAACCATAGCTATCCATTACTTTAACAGTGTAAACTGAGAATATGTGCAGAATATTAACTGAATTTGGACCGTCACCTCCACAAATGGAGGTGACAACAATGTAATCATATTCGATAGCCAATTGGACCAAATCAAGTGTTTCAAGAAGACACGTGTGAGAAATTGAGAGCTATGTATGGGACGATTTTTGTTTTGTGTGAGACAGGTCCCCTTTTTTTTTCATTTCAAAAAGAGACTGATTTTAGGGAAGGGACATAGGTATGTCTGGGTTAGGTAATTTGGGTAGGTGAGGAAGCAAATGCAAACACACAAGACAAACAAGACAAGAGACAGGAACAGTGATCTGCATAAAAGGTTAGGGACACCATGATTGGGGTAGGGGGGGGACAATGTAAGCTCATACCCATCAAACTTTGAGACAGTGAGAATCAGGTCATCACCCACTGGACTGTCATCACTGTCACCTTAGTCTACTGGTGGCTGGAGTGCTTGACATCTCCTCCTTCTCCTACAGGCTATGAGGGAGAGCTGCCTCTCCATCTGGTGTAGGAGTACACCAATGGTGCAGCACATGACCCTACACACCATTCCTGGCAACTCATTGCAGGTGATGAAATCACCACCTCCACCACTGCTCCCAGAGGGTACCACTACACCACTTCAGGGACAGTACTATCTGAGGGCACAGATAGTGAAGGGGCAGCAGAGGCAGTGCTGCCAGGTTGACTCTCAGATGTGCTGGGCATTGGTTCTGGAGCCATAAAGTGGGGGCAGACTGATCCACTGGGGCTGGCCTACCTTGCTGTACTATGTAGCATTTACTGGTGTGGTACATATGGATGACGTGGAGACATTTTGACAATGCCTAATAGAAAATAAAAAATGAGAGATAAGGGTTAGGGTGAGAGAAAAAGAGATAAAATTAGTACCATCATATGTGACAAACAATGCATTAATACAACTCTTTTATTTGAAGTATTACATTTAAGTATACATCCTAACAGGTGCACAATATACTACAGATTGCTGAAAGTAATCCTTGAAATGTGCATATATTACACATATGCGTGTTCCAGTTATACAATTTACAGTTTACAACAGGGGATTTGTGCCACTGGTATACAGTTTTGCATTTAACGTAAATATTATTGAAGAAATAGTACTGTGTAGTTGTGAATTGTGGTATTTGAACCCACAACCTCTGACTACAGTCTAATATTGGACTTTTACAATTGGTTTTAGCTATAGACTAATGCATGCATACTTGCTTTTACAATTTGGATATCCATGCTCAATTTGATACAACTATATAAAATACATCAAAAGCTATCTTTAACTTTTCATGCTAGAATAACAATTCTCTTCTGCTGCACACTTCCACTTGCTTCCCTCAGTCTTTACAATCAAGCAACATGAACTTACCTATTGAGCTCATGTTCAATGGCAGCTGGGGAAAGAACAGATGAGCATTATGCATACCAGTCTTGCCTATATTAAGCTTTCTAAGTCTTACAGGTACTATCTTAATTTCATACTAACACAGCTGTGGGATGTCCTCAGTCTCAAATTCCTCCAACCAGTTGTTGGGAGTATCCCATATTCTCCTGTATAGAACATTAAAATCATGACTACATTGCTCTCCAGTGCATGGGACACCAGTGGCACTGGCTACAGCTTGGCCAAACTATTATACACCTCAGACTTGTAGTAGGAGCCAGAATAGTCCCCCTGCAAAAGTCTTTGGCTGTGGTGCTTCACCAGAAGTCCAGTAAATATTCTGGACTCCTGAACACCTCACCTCTGAGCCCAAAACCTGGCACCTTCCCCTCTGATGCCAGCCACATCTACCAGACAAACTAGAGCAATGGAAACTGATACTTTCTCACCAATTCCAGTTATCACATTTAGAGGTAGTGCGCAAACCCGAGCAATGCATTTGTGCGATGTTAAGCAGAGAGCAGCAGTGCCAAGCATGGAGGAATTAAATAATTGCAATTGAAAGGTTAATCTGACACTTGGCCTTAGTTTGAGGGGTGTCTACTGATGTAGCCTGGAAATATATATTGGAAATTGGAAGGTATCGTTAGATGATTTGGGTTTGCAGACATGAACTGGGGACATAAATTTAATGACCTGACACATTTGTTTTTACATTTATAAACTGAGAAAATTGATTTTTACACTGGGATTCAAACCTAGGCATAAGGGACAAAACATTTTCTTCCACAAAGTTGATTTTTGATCTTTGTCACAGCAGGACTACTCAGAACTCGTCAGGAATAATACACAAACATAGGTGACAGTATGAGCTATTATTATATGTACATGTGTGACTGACAAGGCTATTGGATACAGATCCAGTTGTTTATGTGTCTTAGGTAATAGCAGAATTATACTTACAGAACTAAAGTACACAGTATACCCTCAGTCATACATCTGAAGTCACAATATTGGTGTCTCATCCTTCATCCATATGATTCATATCAGCTCCACTATCTGAAGTGTTATAGGTGAGAGTGAATATAATGGGAACTGAAACAACAATAAAAGTGCATGGAATATCCTGTATTAGCACCTAGGACATTGTGTATGGCACTCCTACACTTACACCTGTTCCCACAAGAATGTTGAAACAACACTTGTCTGGTTTTCAGTTTATTGCTATAAACTGCACCATCACAACAGTAACAAAAAAGGTTGCACACCCTCTACTAGAACCCAGGACCATCTGCACTCCAGCCCTACACTTACACCTGCTGCCACAGAACTAGCTACACGACATTCCCTAATTTACTAATCATTCTTAAGGTCTCTGTTTTAACTGCTGTGCAATGCCACTTAGCAGGTTTGTGCAGTCCCCCACAGAAGTAATTGAATGTTTCCAGCTTCAATTATTGGCTGTCTGGGTCCTGTCTGCTTCCTGGGTGGGGCAGTTGTCCAGTTTGCACACTGCCATGCTTCATGCAAATGAGGTAAGCACAGCCAAACCTGACATTCATTTTCCTCTGTTTTCCATGATTGCACTAAGCGGCACATCATGCAAACACTGGTCACCCCCCAGGAAAAAAAAAACAAGAAATAAAAAATAAAAAATGAATAAATAAAAAGGGGCACGTAGTTGAAATAAGGAAAAACAATCTATGACATACACACGAGAAAATGTTCATTCACATGAGACATATCTACATAGATCTTGATTTGAACTCTTACTCCAATGAAACTTCAGAACACAGGAAGGGTGTCTTTGCCATGGAAACAGCTTTGCAATAAGGAACTGAAATCATTCTGCATACAACCAACCACAACATCATCTACAGTAATATGAACTGTTATTTGTACATTTATTATTTTTGTATGTAATGCACTAAGTGATCACACAACCGGTTATGACTATTGCTTACAAATATACAGCTCTGTCTTACCTCTGTGTGTTTGTTGCTCATTCTTCTCTTATCTGACCAGTAATATGAGACATGCAGTGTGTAAACCATTCTATATAATTGGCCTTAAAATGTGTGAGGATATTAAATGGAAATACTATCATATACAGTTGCCAACAAATGAAGGGGAGGTTGGATGTTAATGAACAAAACCTGTGAATTGTGTGCTGCTTACTTACGTTTCTAGCCTTATATCTAACACTTTGTAAATCTCACCTGATACACCCACTTGATATGGGGCAGCCTGCAGTGCTGTTTAGTTTTCTTTCTCCCAACCAGTAATCATTCAAAGTTGCAATCCATTAAACACAAACACTGATGGAGTGCTTGCACTATGTTTTCATCTGCTGCACAGAGCCAAATATTTCGGATTCAGCAATTCTAATCAGTTCACACCTGATTTGCATCTTCACTGTGCTAACAGCCATGAATCTACACCATATAAAAAGGTAACCTTATAGCTAGGAAAACTTAAGGTGAGGAGACTTGTTTATGTGGAAAAGACATAACAGAGGATATTACTTTGGGATATATCTGCACAGAGGATTAGTAAACTTGAAAAGGTATGCTTGCATTTTGCCAGCTACATACTGCATATGGTGGAATGTAATTAAGGAAAATCTGAAGCAAAGACTTTTACACTTTTGTCTGTATGCATTAGTTAGAAGTGTACTGATACCATGGGCATGTTGGTCAAGACATTTCACAGGTATACATGATTGGCAATACCATAAAATGAAATGTTCTGTGATATCTGTAGACAAGTTTCAAGGACAGTTCACTTGATAACATTTTTAGCATTTCAAAGATGGTTTGTTAGCAAAATGTGTGATTTGTCTGTTCTTTTATTTATTTATTTATTTATTTGGTGGGGGATGCTGCATTTCTGTTATGGGACAAACAAGGATACATTGATATTGTTACTCCCTTTTTTTAGCATCAGCCTGTTGTTCATATTTCAAATCTCTAGACTGTTTTATGTTTCTCCAGTGGGTAGTACTGAGATGCTACCTTTTCTGCTTTATCAGGGAACAGTTATTTTGTAGTTATGTGATACTTATGTGCATTACCCTTCTCATGTCTATTAGGACACCTAGGAATGTGCCACCCAGGTGTTTCAGTCCTCGAAGAACAGCCTTCACTGATGATGAAAATCAGGTTATTGCCAATGCTTTTAGGCAACATGGTGACTTCCTGCTTGAAAGGATGTGGGGAGATATGTCACGCAGAATGCTGATTTGGCTGCAGATAGTCAACAGTGTTAATGCTGTGAGTGTCCATGGCAGGACAATGAGCAAGTGCACCATAGGGCCACTGAAATTATCTCATCTGTGTGAAGGAGAGCAGCTGAAGTGGGCCATGATTGGATAGGTATGGGAGGCCTGCTACAGAGCCACCATTAACACCAAATGAAGAGCTCCTGTCCACTGTCAGGAATCCAGACAGCTCCCAGGAAAGTGCAGAACAACATGTCCCAGAAAAAGCTTCCAGGTAGGCTTTTGTATCTCAGTTGTTAAATATTGTTGTATAGTAAAACAATTTAAAACAATAAGCTACTTCTCTTCCGCAAGAATTTTTTTTGGGGGGATTGAAGATTGCTACATTTAACAGCACATTCTGATTAATAAGCTTACGTTGCAATTGCCATCTGAGTTCTTGTTGAAAGTATAGTTAATGGACATATAAAGGAGTAAAAGTATCACCCCCTGTGTTACTGCTAAATGTGATGATGTTGTCCTTACCTTTTGCTTAATTAATTCCAGGACCATCTGGTATGCAATGGATATGCTCATCTGAAGATGTTAAGCCAAACATTTTTATGTCAGTACTGATGAGCAGTTCAAAGAAATATTTTAGTGTGTGATGTTGATGTCATGTCTGTTGTGTGTATTACTGCAGTGTATAATCATGGCAGCACTGTTATTTTGTTAACATATATTGGAGTATAGTAGTTTAGGTATTAATTGTTTCTGTGTTTGTTGCTTATTATCACAGGTGATCCTGACAGTTGAAGTGTAGGCCTTCTGCCACCTGATGTCAGAGTGTCAGCAGACTCTGATGATGAGGGTGGCCAAACAGAGGCACAGTTGGGGAGGTGCAGAGGTTGAATCTGACACTAAGGTTGACATACAACCATCCCCTGAAATTCCATTGGATACAGCCAGTAGGCCTCCACCTACCCATTACAGTGAGCCCTCAGATATTAGACACATGGAAAGTGAGGCAATTGATCAGGGAAGTATGGTTACTGTGGCTTCAGTGCCTGTTGACTCTGGCCATAGCCAAAGTGTGGGTGAGGTGCCATACAAGAAGGTTGTTAGGAGTGCTTGGAGGAGGCCTGCTGTCTATCCTCCACCTGATGCATGTGTCTCTTTCTATACCACTCAACGTATGTTTAGGGCCATCATGGAAGCACAGGTACATTCCCATAAGTTCTCCAGAGAAATGCTTAGGTTATAGATGTGGCACAGGCTGACACTCACACACCAATTTCATCTGGAGGACCCCTGCAGACACACAGAGAACAGTTACATGGTTTAGCTGTGCAGCTTAAAACTCATTTTGTCTCACTGGCCATTTGTTGGCTTATCTAAATGTCTGCCTGCTTCTATTTCTTACTCACACACACTCACTGACCTTTTGTGTCAGCCTAGGCTTCCTGCCCCACCACATAACACACTGTGCAAGTGATAACTATGTCATATCCCTGTTTTCTTTCTTTTGGATTCACAGATACATAGCTTTGTGCCCGATGCTCAGGGTGCATAGGCGACTTAGTGCTTAGTATATCTGCATTTGTGATATTGAACTGGTAATTGTATCTGTGATGTTTCTCCTCTGGGTCAGTAATCAAATAGCCTCAATCCTCACCACTGACACTGGTGGTGGATGTTCATTTGGAAAAAAATGGATACACACAGTATTTTCAGATGCAGCTCTCTGTGCCAAGCACAATTTTCCTTAGGAGCACACAGGAAGCACACTCCAGACCTGGGGCTAGACTTTCTCTGCAGGCCCCAAATATGTCTCCACATTTTTCTAGGCAGAAACCAGTGCTCCGTGTCCCTGTTCCAAGTAGCTGACACACACAATCTTTAAGATTTTATTTTTACACACACACACACACACACACACACACACACACACACACACACACACACACACACACACCCGGGAAAGCCTGGCACAGATTTGCCAGCTACGCCCCCTCTGCCCAGACTATAAGGTAGATTCACTGCCACTAGCCAGCTGCTTTAAGACTCTTACCAAGGTACCCAATTATTCTTAATAAAATTAATACTTATACAAATGGTAGTATTAGTCAAGTGGCAAGACTTTCTGAAGAATGAAACTCACAGTGTCACCAAATAGATCCAATTACTCTCCAAGGTTAAACTAGTTTCTAAAAGACCAGCCACAATGAAAGGTTTAGATATATTTAATAATAGATAATAAAATAGAAAACATGAAAATACTGAATATCTATTTACAATAAACACCATAGTTTCAATTCATGGGAAATATAAAAAAGAACACAGATGGAAAGACTCGGACAGATACAGAAAAACAATACTTTTAGCTAATCTCACTATTTTCCTGACTGATGAATTACAATTCTCTGGTTACTTTCTAAAGCAAGCCAATATGAAGTGGATGGGTGTCTTCTTTCAGTTCCAATAACAGCATGCTGAGTGTCACTATCACATCTCTCCCTAATATGTAAAATAATTTCAGTGCTGGCTATAGAATGTCATCACATCTGTGATTCCCACACTACCCCCTGACTAGAAGCTGAACCATAATCTAGCACAGATGCATCACAATACACACCTAGAGCTTTACTAAGGCATCTGGAGACTGAAAAACGATTCCAATACTTTCATCCTTCTTGGATAGACTAACCCGCCATTCTCTGATACCCTAGGGTTACAATTAGTTCACCACTAAGGACAATAAGAGCAGGATCCCAGACCAGATATTGCATCTCTGGCTGTACTCAGGGCTGTGAGATAAAATCTTTATGGCCTAAACCAAGTCATTTAATTTCAAACTATTTTCCTTAAGGTAAACTGGGGTGAACATAACCCTTCCCCTTCCAGCATCCTCTGTTAACATATATACATTTCTTCAGTTACAACAGTACATCTGATATAAATGTATATTTATTTTCTGTCCAGCAGAACCCACTGTTGATACATTTTTTAACACAAGCAGCTTTATAAATACATTTTTAACCCAAGCATCTGTACAGATCAGTTTGATATACAAATGGCATAAAATTCTATACAAAACTCCCACTAGCTATTCTGGCATATGTTACACATGCACTGCCCTACTCTCTTAGCCATAGCTGGCACTACCTTACATCATCACAGTTCCTTTGACTTATATTGGTCTTAAAAAATTAGATAGTTGATAGCATCAAAATCTTTCAACTTGATTGTGAATGATCTTGTAAGGTTGTGATACCTGAAACTTAAATGTGCATTATAACTTTCTAACTTCTCTATTTAATGATTTTCCAGTACAAATGTATGGAGCTAAATTGAGGGCATGCAGTGACCATCACTAATTTTGAGAGGTATGACTGTGTGAATCTTTGAGGCCTGAGGCCTAATACTTAATAATTGTCACATATACATCAAATAAGTCTCTGTTGTCACATGTTAAGGTACTTTCTATGCAACTGTCCCACCTTTTACTTCCTTAGACTAGCAAGTAACAAACTGCAAGGATATGGTACTCATTCATATTATTACACAATACACTCCAGGTTCAGTACTTACCTTGTAAATCTAGCAGTTGCAACACTTTTAGGTCAGGACTGACTCTGTCTGATGCAAGCAATACACAGCCAATACATGGGGAGGCAAAGATTGTGAGAATTGCCTGGCATCAATGTTAATATATGTATAAGCATAGGAGGATAGTATTAGGTCCTTAGGTGGTGAGTGAGTGTGTTATTCATTGTCTCTTAACCAGTGCAAGGGCATATTGAGCATGCCTATACCTGCCTTCACCCACAGCAGCCACTGGTTCTCCCTCTGACTCCTCATCTGTGTTTGGCTGTGGTGACCTTGGCACTGGTGGAAGGATGTGTGCTGTTTCCCCTTGTTGAACCTGCTGAAGCTGTTTACTCAGGATGATGTTATGTAGCATGGCACATACTATGAATATATCAGTACATATCCATGAATTGGACTGCAGGGCTCCCCCAAATGTATCTAGGCACTGGAATAGTGACTTCAGCAGCCCAAACACATGCTCTGTGATATTTCTGGTTTGAGTGTGTACCTCATTATGGTGTTCTTCAACGGGTATGTGTACATTTCTGATGGATGTCATCAGCCATGGTTCTAATGCATAACTTGAACCCTCAGTAAATGACCCTATAGGATAGCCCCCCCAGTGAACATCTGATACAGTTGGGAGGTGTGTCAGATATGTGATTTGTGGTAACTGTCAGGGTTGCCAGCACACACATTCAAGTTGATTCCCTTGGCATTATACATGACTTGGCAGTTAATAGAGTGGAACCCCTTTCTATTTATGTAGAACCTTCCCTGTTTCCTGGATGGTGCCTTAATTTCTATATGTATGGAATCTATGGCAGCCAGTACTTCAGGGTAGTGTGCTGCAGGGTAGAACTCCTTTACATTTCTGGCCCTGTAGTGGTCACTGGCATTTTGGAGCATATCATTCAAGAACTGATGGATCCTGGATGCTGATGCCTCTGACACCCCCAGCATGTCTCCTTTTGGTCTCTGAAAGGTACCCGTAGCTAAGATTCTAACTGCTACACATACTTTTGCCTCCACTAGGACTGGGTCCCCTTGGTTTGCCCTGTTTCTGAGTTGAGGACAACAGAGGTTACAGAGTTCCTGTAGTGTGTGTCCATCCACCCTGTAGAACTCTACAGTTTCCACATCATATAGGTTGTAATAAGTTACCTGGGGTCTGAAAACTCTTCTCCTTCTTGGCCTTCGGCTATTGGCAGCAGCATCAGCAGCATAGACTTCAGCCTGTTTCACATACACATGAATTAAAGCAACAGCAGCCCCCTAACATTGTTTCTGTACAAACTCCTTTCAGTGGCTGTATTGCAATAGGTTTTGGAATTCGTAGGGAAAACCAGCACTGGGTCTACATTGTTGCTTTATAGCTTGTTGAATAACTCTTCTATCTTGGATCGGTTGATTAGCATACAGTTCAATGGCTTAGGCTGTAATTTGCATGTCACTGTCTTTACCTTATTTCCGTGGTGGTACACAGTGCTTACTGAATTCAAAACTGTGCGCTACCGAGTGCGCATCTCAGTGTAAATGGACTGTGTAGGCTTTATTGAGTCTGGCTGCTTGATTTTTTTGAACACGTTGCTACTGAGATTTTGTTAGCAAGTTGCTGTAAACTCTACAGCTATTGAGTTGCTGAGACAGATCACTAACCATCAGATCACAAGATCAGCAGAATCCTTAGGTGTGCATGTGATTGAGCACCCAGATTTGTCAAAGCCTAACAAGGACTTCTGCAAAGTAGATGGAATTCATAAGAATGTATTTAGATTAGGTGTATTTAATCTTTAGTTTTCTTCAGTAATTAGTAATGCAATAACCCATTATGTTAGCCATATCATCACAACAGGACATGTTCTATTGCATTTTTCATTAGTCAGCCTTATTCAGTTCATTATTATTTAGTATTTACTGTATTTTATAGCAAGTAGTAGATGTTTATGTAAGACTATAGGAATAGGAATGTACGAAATATTCTGCTATTTCGGTCAATTAAGAATGTTGCACCATTATGGTTTTCCTTTTCTCAAGGTGAAGCCTATGAAGGAGGGAACATGCTGGTGGATGGTTGTGTTGCGACCCTACCCTAATGAATCCCCCCCTTCTGGTTCATTGGCCTGTTCTTGCAGTGGTTTAGGGCAGAAAGGTTATTATATTTTGGTATAATTATTTGGTGTCTTCAGTACAGGCAATAGGTTAAGTTCTGGGTTGATTTGGCAATGTCATCTATCCGAGGGGCTTGCTGTACTCCACTTGGGTACTAGTTAGGAGGGCTGGTATGGGCTAGGTTATCCCAACCGTCTCCCATTGTGTGTCATAATGAGTTGATGCTTGTTAAGTCTGAATTATAATGTGACAAAGGGGGATACTGCCAGCACAGCTATCTGGAATTTTGTAAATAATTATATGTCATTTGTGAATATCAACATGATTCATATAAGATGCTTGTGTTACAAATCCATTAGAACTATATATCATGTATATATCAAACTGGGTGGCCACGGTGGTGCAGTGGTTAGTGTAGCCACCTCACAGCAAGAGGTTCTCCAGTTTGATCCTCGGCTGTGGTGCCTTCTGTGAGGAGTCTGCATATCCTCCCTGTGGTCGTGGGTTTCCTCTGGATACTCCGGTTTCCTCCCACATCCCAAAGACATGCTGTAGGTGGATTGGACACTCTAAATTGGCCCTAGGTGTGAGTGCATGCTTGTGTGCCTTCTGTGGAAGGTTGGGCGCCAGGCTGGCAACTTGACACTGTAAAACTCCACTGCCAATCATGAGCAGACAGGTGATCTGCTGTGGTGACCCCTAACCGGGAAAAAGCCGAAAGAAGAAGATCATGTATATATCAAACTAGGTTTATACAGACATGTGTGCTGAAAAAGGTTTTTGCAAAATGCTTGAAATGTATCCACAGTGTGTCCTACTGGACTAGAACAGAAATGTACATGCACTATTG
Organism: Protopterus annectens; assembly: GCF_019279795.1. NCBI lineage: Eukaryota > Metazoa > Chordata > Ceratodontiformes > Protopteridae > Protopterus > Protopterus annectens. Next base: position 1,319,559,621 of record NC_056731.1, on the reverse strand, counting down.
TAGCTGTTTAAATATATATATTTTAACAGTGGAAACTGGAACATGGGGAGGTTAACAAACAAGATGAAAGCTCCTCTAGTGCCTTTGCCTGTGATTGAGGAGCTGTTTCAGAGGGTATTTATGGATATTGTGGGGCCTCTGAGTACCCCAAGTTCTACAGGATAGAAGTATATCCTAGTGGTAGTATATTATGCTGCCAGATACCCTGAGATGGTGGCTCTGCCCTCCATCGAGGCAGAGAAGGTGGCAAATACTTTGTTAGAGATTTTCAGCAGGGTAGGTTTCCCAAAAGACATACTGACAGACAGAGGTGCCAATTTCATGTCAGACCTGCTGGCTTGTCTGTAGAAGCACTGTGGGGTGAAGCACCTAAAGACCAACCCCTACCATCCCCAGACTAATGGTCTTGTGGTGAGGTTAAACTCTACACTAAAGAAATATTTTCCCTATCTGTTATTTGCTTGCAGAGAGCTGCCCCAGGAATCCACAGGGTTTTCACCCTTTCAGTTGCTGTATTGGCATAGGGTGAGGGGACCTCTAGATTTATTCATGATGAGTGGGAGGGTGAGTGTGAATCCCACAAGGAGTCAGTTGCGGTATATTCCTAAACCTCAGGAAAAGGTTCAGGGAACACATGGGCTTGGCCCAGGAGAACCTGGCAGAAGCCCAATAGCAGAAAAAGGCCTGGTATGACAGGAATGCTCAAGCTCTAGAGTATGCTGTGGGGCAGCAGGTTATGGCTCTCATTTCTGTCAGACACAACAAGCTGAATGCAGCTTGGGAGGGACACTTCAAAGAGGTAAGGAAGGTCAGTGCTGTTAACTACATGGTAGAACTGCTAGGCAGGAGGCACGGGCACAGATCGTACCATGTTAAGACCATGAAACCTTACCATGATAGGGAGGCCTTAGTGCTAAGTATTTGTAGTAGAAGGCAGAAGGAACCTGAATGAGATCTAAGGCTACAGCAAGCCAGCCAGCAGAATCCCAAATTACTATGGTGGAGCCTAGGATTATAGGCATATGATATGACAGTGCAGCACAGTACTGGGGTCAGCAATGCAAAGGCAGCTGGGATCTCAAGACAGGGTATGGGGTAATGTATTCCCAGATAGGATCATCCCTTTCAAGTAAGGTTTCTCACGGGTCACTTGAAAAACTAGCTTGAGTCTTCAGGGGGGGGTGACAAAGGGGGATACTGCCAGCACAGCTATCTGGAATTCTGTAAATAATTATATATCATTTGTGAATATAAATATGCTTTATATAGAAGTGTGACAAATGGAGATACTGCCAGTGCAGCTATCTGGAATTTTGTAAATAATTATATGTTGTTTGTGAATATCAGCACGATTCATATAAGATGCTTGCATTACAAATGTATTAGAACTGTATGCCATGTATATACCAAACTAGGTTTGTACAGACATGTGTTGAAAAAGTTTTTGCAAAGTGCTTGAAATGTATCTACACTGTGCCCTACTGTAATAGAACAGAAATCTACATGCACTATTTTAGCTGTTTAAATGTATATATTTTAATAGTGGAAACTGGAACACGAGAGATTAACTTCAGTCCAGCAAAACTTCAGACAAATAGCTGAAATTAAATTACTTTATGGCAGCAAGAGACATGATGCCTACACTAGGAAGCTCTCTGTGTTGTCTTTAAAGTGAAAAAATTACTAGTTCTAAAAGTATGAAGAATGCAGTTGTTTTATGACTTCCAGCATCTGCCAAAGATTTGAGGTCTATGTATGTTCACAGGTAGATGCTAAATACTGCTAGCTTTCAGCAGTGGGGGTTTCACCTGGGATATAGTCAGATGACAAGAAATTATGTCATTCTGCAAGCTATCCTAGCAGTAATATTTGAGATATTAATTTAAGAAGTCTCTGAGAGAGATACAGCATTCTGTATTCTATCTTGGATCTGACAACTAGAAGATCCAGTCACCACATTTGCCTTGCTCTTAAGTAAGCTAACTAGGGTATAGTAATTCTCTTAGATTCAGTCAGGAATATAGTGAAGCCATAGTTCAGATGTTTTTCTTTATTTATTTGAGACTGGCCTACAATGTTGTTTTAAATATTTCCTGTGGTTTTGAACTCTGATGTCACTGTGAATATATACTGAGTATTTTCTTGTTCTTTTATTATTTATTATTAAATATATTTAAACATTTCATTGTGTCTAATCTTTGTGAGACGTTTTTAAGTTTTGAGAGTGCATGCGTATTTATTTGGTGACACTGTATGGGCCACTCCTAATAGCCTTGCTGTTGGTCAAACTAGCATTGGTATTAATATTAATATTACACAGTAAGACTGGACAACCTTTGTTAAGGGCCTTAATGTAGCTGATAAGGAGTTGGGTGGTGGCAGTGATAACTACCTTATAGTCTGAGCAAAAGGGGGCATAGCTAGTAAACCTGTGCCAGTTTTTTCCAGGTGTGTGTGTGTGTGTGTGTGTGTGTGTGTGTGTGTGTGTGTGAGCTACTTGGGCTGGGGCATGAAACACTGGTTGGACAGAGAGGGTGCTGGAGGTCTTGGCTTGGCTACTCAGCTGAGATTTCAGCTCTATAGCTGTGCCAGTGGGGAGTCTTATTGGGGATCTGGAGAAAGAGGGAGAACCCAGCCCTGAACTGACTGTGGTCTTTGTGTGCTCTTAAGGAAATTGCACTTGATGCAGAGAGCTGCATCTGGAAATACTGTATGTGTACCTGTTATTCTCACAGTGTACGTCCCCTACTATTGCCACCGGTGAGGATTGAGGCTCCCTGATAAATGGTCCAAGGGTGGGTCGGCACATAGAACACAAGAATTTATTAAATATATCTGCTATATATCTATTTACCCATAATAATAATAAACTGCTCGCAAAGGATATAATGTTTGAATATTAAGGTGGGTCGGGGGACAATTTGTGCTAATTGCTGTATTTCTTATTTGGATTCTTATGAGTTGTTTACAATATGGAGTAAGAGTCCAGCTTTGTCTTTCTTCATTAACTCTCAGCTAGCTGTGTCATCCTTGAAATTTCATTCCCAGCTCACCTCATCTACCTTCCTGAAATACAACTATCTGTCTACTCATCCCATTTGTACCTATTTCTTTAGTCATATCTGTTTAGCTCTACTATGATATCTGCCTATGCAGTAGTATCTCTGTGCCTAATAAATGCTCTTGATTTGAATCCAGTCCCAGGTGTGTCTCTCACTTTATTTTGCTGTCTTGACATTTTAAGAAATGGACATTACAAGAATGCACACTGGAAATATATATACCACCAGTGAACTAGCATCATCTTAAAAAATGTGCTGTGATATATACTATAATGTTGCAGAATGCTGTATAGTTGTATATTTTTTCCATAGGATGTTATATGCAGCACTTTGCTAATGCCAACTTTCTTTTTAAGTAACTCTTTTTTCACTGTAAATTGTGATTTTAATAGGCAATATCAATGTTTAAATTATGTATACATTATGCTAAGTAATATTTGTGTAATGAAAATATTTATCAGACAACATAATTTCAGTTCCTTGTCATTTGTAAGTGGTATATATGTACCTGAAGTACTTGCATATCTCATCATATTTAAAAGGTAGGTTCTCAGAAATCAATAGCAGCTTTTGTTTCTAACATTGTTAAAACGCTGAGGTGAAGAGTCTATCGCTTCTAAGAAGTCACATGGTCTTAAGCCATATATATTTCTATGAAAAGAAGATGCTGACATTAATCAGTGTTAGAGTATTGTTTATCTATGTATATTTTGTTCAGTTTTACATGTTATATTACTTGAAAATAAATTGATGGTCAGGAGTCATCTGTTTCTGCTGGTTTAATTAAATGGATGTGTACTCTGCTGATACAATGTTGACATTTATTTATGACACTGAGGAACAGACAGAGATTGTCTCAAAGTAAGTGATATCTTCCATTTTAAGATGGCAGTTTCTCTCGCTGATATCACTGCCAAAGCAGAATTGAAAGATGATCCTATCTGGCATTTCTTTATTTTAATTTAAAGTAGATGCGTTTGCATTTTTGACTGCTACTTGGAGTGAATCAAAAAGGTATGACAGTTGATAACAGCAAACTTAGTTCACTGTTGTGTTAAAAAGTACTTTTGATCAATTTTAGTTTTTGGAAGAGATGCATTATATTTGAAGACTAGATGTACTCATTTATCAGAAGCAGTCAAGCATCAGTGAAACTATGACAGCAAAAATAATATGAAATTGACTCCATCTTGAAAGTGCTAAAATATTAATTATATAACATATTTTTTTCAAAATTGCTTTGCAACAATGACAATTGGCAATGGAACTTTACCCTACATTACCCGACTACTGAGTAGGAATGGGAAGGTTTCCATAGTTACAGTCTTGGAACAGCACTCTTAATAATATCATCAACTATTAAGACACATTCCAATGAACACGTTAGCTCGTCAAAGAGGAAGAAATGAAAAAGAACAGGACAACATGAAAGTAGTAACATAAATTAGCATAAAGCAATGGCACATAGGACATTAATCATGAGCTGCTCAGATTTACTGGATACTTTTTTTTGCATGTTTTATGTTATTGTTACAGCTGGTTCTATGTATAGCCATATCTAGATCACAGTTCACATGCAAATTATATATAGTGCTTATGCCTGCCATGAGTTGCACATTCTCAATAACAGGACTTGAGATTCGATGTTTCAGTACTGGTCTAAAATCTTCCTTGGGAGTGCTAGCACAGTGTAATAACTATGATTTATTGAGTGACCACCAGCAGTATGACTTCCACAGAGGCACATCACCTTCATTACTGTACTTTTTCTCTCCAGCTACATCTTCAGTTCAGTGAAAGATAGTGATCTCACCAACATAGCAGTATCTGCACCCCTAGTCAAACCTTTTGATTCAGTGAGTTATGCATTATGTAGTGCTGATATCTGGATCCATAGCAGACTTTGACAACTCCATTTCTTGACCTGAGCAATAAGGCTCTTCAAATTAACCTTGGCTAAACCAAGACTTTTTATGTTTGGTACCTATGCACTTTTTAATATGGGTCTATATTAGAACATCGACTTTTTAAAATGGCGAATGTTCTAATATCGACCCCTATTCAGCGAACGCTGACAATCTCGAACATGCAGAACAGCAAATTTTTTCCCAGGGAAAACATTTGCTGTTCCGACACACATACACACAACACAAGCACACCAAACAAACAGTAATCCACACACATACACCTAAAATCCTACATCTAACCCTACACTAAACTGTACATACACCACTAACTATCCACTTACCTTAACCCAAACCCTAACCCTAAGGTCTGTCACTATCGCACACTCACCTCACCTGTGCCCTAACCCTAACTCACCTAGCCCACCTTAACCCTTACGTCCACACAATTGCACTCTTACCTGACCTGTGCCCTAACCCTAACTCACCTACCCCATGCCCTAACCCTCACGTCCACACAATCGCACACTTACCTGATCCCAACCCGTAACTTTCCACCACAGTGCTGAAAATAGCAAAGCCACAGGAACAGCCAACCAAATTCTTTCCCTAGGAAGTAATTCAGTGTTCTGCAGCTTCGCTATTTTCAGCGTTCACTGAATAGGGGTCGATATTAGGACATTCGAAGTTGTGAAACTTCGATGTTCTAATGTAGACCCTTTTAATATAGTAAGAGAAATATGCTTCTGCTGCAGGAGCAGGACCATTGAATATATAGTATGTTTAAAGCATCAGAGGGTGCTGTTAGATCAAGTACTGAACTGCACAGCACACAGCACTAGACTGTACTCAAGACACACAGGCCATCCATTGCTTATTATTACATTAGCAGCCTGCTGTCTGATAAAACTGGCAAATTTTGAGGAAAGGCATTTTATTTTAATTCTTTGCCTAGGATATGCCCTTCATGAGGTTGTTGCCACCTCAGCTGAAAACATGCAATTGCTCCAAACAACCCTAATCAATGGGAGAACTGCGCTGCTTCACTCTTCCAGAACTGGGTCCTGCCTGTTCTCTTTGACTTTTCTTATATGATCTATTTTAAAAATTACAGTGCATGGGGAGCCCTTGATCTCTGTGAAGGATACTCAGTGACAGACCAATTAACTAGAACTTTTAGAATACATTTTACTCGCTCATCTTACCTCACTATTTGCAAACAATCTTTAGCTTTTACTTCAAAATCATTGAATATGATAAGGCTTACACATCCGATCACCACTCCTTCTGAATATAAGAGCTGCCAACTCTATGAGCATTTAAGGCAAATCTCAGATATTTGTAGAAGAGGAAGCATTCTGCAAACATTTAGGTGCAGTCATATGACTCAGACTAGGAACATTCTGCTGTGCTGGTTGGCATATGGACATTTGGCTATGGAACATGCATTCATCTTAACAGACACTATTATGCCTAGTTTTGAAGTTTTGTAATTTACTTGAAGGTTCTTGTATAATGCTATTATTACTTTTCTCTTACTATTTACTTTCATTATTCTGCTGTTCTGTGTTTATTGCTGTGATTCTCCTTTTACTATAACTGTTATGATTAAAAAGTGTCCTAGTGACCCATTTCATTTACCTACTAACTAAATACATTCATTCATACATACATACATACATATATAAATAAAAATGGCAATTAAAATGCTAAATATGGGCCACTGATTTATTAATCTTGTGAAATACTCATGGATCTGCAGTGCAGCAGCAATGTTACTTCAGCTGTATTGTCTTTGGGAGACAATGCACATACGAAGATCTACTCTCACTTGCTATTTTGAGGAGAGAGGCCTAGAATCCTGGCAGGCTACTCTAGCTAATGAGGCCATCAGGTTATATAAGTAAGACTCCCTTGACCTTGTGTGGTATGGCAACCTAAATAGAAAGAAATAAAGAATCACATTGAGATCTTTACCTCATTTCTGGCTGTGAGTGTGATTCACAGACATGCTGGATAATTATGCATGCCAGAGCCCTACACAATTCAAAAAAGTTTCTTAGTACCCTAAAGTATTTTCATACAGTATTGTAAATCTGGGATGAGTATAGGTGCACAACAGATACATAAATGAAGATCCACAGCATGTTTCATGATGCACAAAAGTCTGAATAATGAATTACATTATGCAGTACTCACAGGAATGTATGGGTCTACAATTGCAAATGTATGGCACCAGCATCCATATCTTATCACCAGATTTCTCAGAAATGCTGATGTGCCTCTCATGTTAATACAGGTGAGTGACAGCATCAGTAAACAATGAAATAAGACAACAGTATGCTGAAGGGATGCAATGACACATCCTGATGTCCTATATATTTCAGTCAAGTACACTATCACAAAAAAAAATGAAAACACAGGAAAATGATCTTCTTCCAGTGGGATGGAAGCTCACATTTGATCCCATCATCAGAATATAATACAAATGAAGTCTACTTTGAGGCATGGTCAAGGAGTCTGAGATTTGCAAGTATCTAGATTAGCCATGACAATGGAGTAGCTAAGGATAAGCCAAGTAGGTCTTCATCTGTGGTAAAGAAATTGTGTGTGTGTGTGTGTGTGTGTGTGTGTGTGTGTGTGTGTGTGTGTGTGTGTGTGTGTGTGTGTGTGTGCATGTGTGTGCGTGCACATGCCACCTCTAGCAGGCTGGACCAATAGAAATAGAAACTATAACTTTGTGTATGCACAGGTAGCATGCATGGAGAACTGAGCTCCATGGTGACCTCAGACCTCCTGTGCTTTTGCCAGCCCATACTCTGTCCTCCTTGCTAAATCAGGAATGTAATCATGAATTAAAAGATCCAGGTAGTATACTATGAGTGACTGCGAATGAGGGCTGAGGATGAGTGTTTTCTTCAACATACCATAGAGTGGAGAGGTATGTATTTAGGGGGAATGCAGTGGAGACTACTCCAACAAAAATCTTTAAGAAGGATTTTGTTGTTCCTTGTACTTTGCAGTGTTTTTTGCTTTCATAATGAAGCTGTATACATCATTTGAATATTGCATACATTGGTGAGTGTTTTTTTGTACCATTTTTAAGATCACATGCCACAACTGGCTATCAAACCACTATCTCAGTTGCTCCATTATCCTGCTCATCCCCTCTGGTAAAAGAGCTATGCAGCTCATTCCTTCCTCTTGAAGAGAGAAATGAGTGCTAGAAGTGGTGCTGCAATCTATTGCGGGGTCAGAACGTTTTAATCTTTGTACTTACCATTTTCCCTGTGTATGTGAAGGGCCATCTCTGGACTTGGGTATGTACTGAACATTTTGCAGAAGTGTTGCTCCCTTCTTTGACTGATATTAACCCACAAGTGTCTCTGTTCCCCTTGATGTACGCGCCTCTTCTGTCTCTCTGTTATCGAGTGATATGACCAAAGAGGGTACATACTCCCAGGTATATGCCCCTCCATCCCTCCATAAAGGAAGTGAGTGAGCTCAGCTCCTTTACTCTTCTCTTACCTTTACTCAATTTCTCCAGCACTGGGGCATCTAAATGATCCCACGATGCCTGGTGCATTAGTCAGGACTTTATTCCTCAGTGCTATCGAGTCTTTCCTCATCAATGTGATGGCAGGGTAATGGCTTTCAAAGAAGTGAGGAGTGAGCCTTGGAAAGTTCAAGTGTTTACATTATTCAATTTTTGTAGTTTTAATGGGCATATTATCATTTCTAATTGTGCTTTATGTTTAATCTTTCCTTAGTTTTTATACAGTTTGTTCTTCTTTTATCAGTGTTAGAATATTTCTTTCATTGATACATTTTCAATTCTATGCATTAACATCTCATGTTTTTAAGCTGCTCAAGATATAATCTTCATAAATTTAATTTGACTGTTCTTCACTATAGAATAGCTATCTTAGTATTTTCAAAATCTTTTGTAACTGTCTTATTTTAACGTACTCTGGTTCAGTTTTTACATCTCAGTCTGCAAGTCCATTCTGAAGTTTCTCTAAATGCATAAAAACTTTTTCCACCTGAAAGAAAATGAAAACATACTTTCTCTACATGAGAAGGATGTGCTTGTGTTTGTTTGTGGTGTGTGTGGATATGAGTGCTTGCATGGGTTTAATTACAAGTGATTGAAGTATGCCTGTTTGACTCACTGGTTTCCAAAAAATATATATCAAAACTGATGAGTTGAAAGCAATATAAAATTGCAAAACAATGTCTTTTTGCAGGAAGGCAAACCTGTTCCACCCCCTCCTCTCATGTAGGGGCCTGCACTCCACCCACATCAATTATAAATACCAACTGCATCACCACACTACAGTGGAAAAAAAGGGGAAAAATCCCTGCAAAACAGTTCACCATCTCACATAATAATTTCCAGTGAAATTCACTGCAATATTAAATGATCTTACTCAAGCCACTCATTCACCAGTGTATCAACCAATTATAATGATGTCATCTGCAAGTGTGTGTGGATGTAAGACTACACAAAGTGATTATCACAGAGCTCAGAAAATATTGCAATGGAAAAAATAATCATTTCCCAAGATGCTGTGAACCAAGATGTACTTATAATAGCAACACAGGTAGAGCGTTGCACATCAGACTTGTGGGGTTTCATGACCAATATAAAACTGTCAGGTGAGTATTTTAATTCTTTTTTAGCAAATTCCATTTTGTTTACTTATTCTGCAAATTACATTCACCATAATGTCCTAGAATAAGTCATAACACTCCTAATATTTTATTGTTTAACTTCATAATTCTAGCTAGTTATTTATTTGATCAATTATGCTAGCTGATGGGTCAGCCAGAGATCTTCCTGTTATCATCAAAATATTAAGAAAAAAATCTTAAAATTATGCCAAAAATTATAAAACTGCTTCTCTTAAGAATTGTTAAACAAGAAAACAGGAGACTTCTATATTTTGAACTTTGCTAGGCTTACACATGCACCACCTGATAACTTCACAACTATCTTTGAGAATCATTCCACATAAATTGTTTCTTCAGTAAAAAAAATCTTCACCTTTGTTTTGATACTTCCTTATTTAGGTAAAGTTATATCACATCTCGTAAAAGTAAGCTAGTTGCTCTAGCCAAAAAACAATCCATCAGTAGCAGTTAGGTGCCATACTCTAAATCACTAACAGTTGAAACTTACCTTTTCTTAGTCCATGTACTGCTTTGGTAAAAAAAAAAACAAACAAAAAAAAAAACCTCTATGCGCTTCATTCTCATCATAATAAAGCTACTATCTTACTGTAGTTTCAAACCTAACTCTGCACTACTGACTGTGCTTTCATTGTCCTTGTTGCAGAGACCTTACATGAATGCATAGCACATCTCAGAAAATGCACTTTTTCAATAACTTTTAGAACAGTCCAAGGAATGTCCTTGTCATGTATGTACAGTGCTGCCTCTTACCTGAGATCTGCTATAACCTGCTTTCTTTCATTTCAGACTCTAGTAAATACTGTAAGTTAACACATTAGACATGTCACTCAGCTTTTGTCTAGCTCCTTGCGTTCTTCCTTTTTACTATCTTGTGGTAATCTATTGAAACGGGAGGGGAAGGAATGAATGACAGAAAGAAAGGAGGGAAGAAAATGGACAAGATAAAAGGAAGAAAACAGAGAAAACTAAAACATTGACTATTTTTTATTAAGTGATTAGTTAATATATGAATCTTGGAGATTTCTAACTCTTTAACCTAAATATTGTTGCATGTAACTTGTGTTTTTTGTAAATGTGTCTCACTTTGTTTGCACCTCCATTACTCGGTGTTACTCATTTGACCATGTACTGGCCTGTATCAGCTAATGTTACCCAAAGATGCATAGTAATTCTGTTGTCTTCTTTGTTTAATTTTCCAGTTTAATATTCATCAGATGCTTTATTTTATCTTCCTATTCCAGTATACTATTCCACATGTATAAAATACAGAAAACTTTTTTCCAAATCTGTCATGTTTTGTAACCTATAGGCTATTGTACAAAAGATGCTATTTTCTTCAGTTTCCTCCAAGGTTTCTGGGTCTGTTTTTGAATTCCAGCATTTTGTGTTTTATTTCTGAATATGTTTATAAAAACTGAAATACATTTACCCATCCTTTTCGTACCCTATACTTAATTCTGTGTACAATGTTCAACCTATCTTAAACATAAGATCATAGGATCATAGGAGATCACTAGGCTATTGACCCAGAGGTCATTTCAAGCCTAGCCATTTTGTTCCAGTGCAATACCATAGAAATGCTAGTTATACTCAAGATTACATTTAGTAATGGCTGCCCATGTCCAGGAGGGTTGTGGACACTATCCCCAGTAAAAATATACAGTTTCCCATCCACTCGTCCAGGTTCCTCTTGAACAGTGTCATAGAGGTGCTCTGTTTCACATGAATAGGTAGCCTATTCCAAAGATGAAGCAGTCACTGGGAGAAAAATCTGTCCCTCCAGCATGTTCAGTTTAAGTCACAGGCCATATTTACTTCCTTGGAATGGGTAACCCAAGTTCTGTTTGATTTACGGATATGCAGCAAGTTCATTAGGTTTGGGTCTGAGATTGCTCTGTATGCCAGGCATAAGTTTCCCCTAAGAAGTCTATACAATACAGAGTACAGTGACAGGGACTTTAGTCTGTCTGTGTAAGTCATATGCTGGAGTCTGTTGATCTTCTTTGTTAGAAACTCTGAGGGGTCTCCAATTGCTGCAAGTGCTTTGTACGGTACATGCCGAACGGGGACTTATACTCAATCATGGTGCAAATTAGGGCAGAGAATAGAGGGGTTATAACCTCTTTTGCTCTCAAGATGATGCCTTTACTAATCAAGTGTGCTATGTGGAAAGTCTTCCTTGATACAGTAGACACATGGAGGTTGAAATTAAGGTCAGAGTCAACTTGTGACCCCAGGTCCCTTACCACTTCATGGATACTTAGGGTATTGTTGTTGATTTGATAGTGTGAAGGGCATTGTTTGTGTTGAAGGGAATGATGATGCATTTATTTGCATTCAGTTTGAGACCATGACTAAGACATCAGTTGTTCTGCATAACACCCTCCTGGAGTATACTGACATCATATGGGGATTCAATAATTACACTCAGTTTGCAGTCGTCTGCAAACTTGGTCAGCCAGAACCCCTTAGTTTTGACCTGAACTTCTGAGAAGTATATACCAAACAGTAGGGAACAGAACTGGTAACAGGTCTGCTGGTTGATGTGGAGTCACCCACTTTGATAATCTGCATCAGGTTTGTGAGCCAGTTGGCAACCCATCTTACAATAAAAGAGTTTACATTCAGTTTGCTAAGTTTGTCAGTGATGCCTCGGTGTGGCATTGTGCTGAAAGCCTTTGCCAAGTCAAGGTATGCTGTGTGCACAAATTTGCCTTCATTAATGGCCCTGGTCAAATTTTCAAAAAAAATCCACCAGATTTAACAGGCAGGATCTGTCCTTGACGAAGCCGAACTGGTTAGGATCCAGGGTTTGGAGGTATGTCTTTATTTATGAGGTCCATAAGGATGTGTTCCATGACCTTATAGATGAGGCTGGTCAGGCTTATCGGTCTGTAATTCCCTGGGTCTGTTTCTAGGTCACCTTTGTGGAGGGGAATAACTGCTGTTGTTCTCCATTCCACAGGAACAAAGTCTGTGGTTAGACTATGATTGAAAAGGGTACTTAATGGTGGTGCTAGTTCATGTTTTAGCCTGTTTTGAAAACAGTCTGGGATGCCATCTGGTCCCATCAAGGCTGTGTTTTTTGTCCTGGACAGGGCTTTGATGACCTGTTCTTCAGATATGTAGGGTGGGGGGGAGGTTGGGTGAAGGTTTGTGATAAGTTTGGAGGGGATAAGGGAGAGAAATGTTTGCCAAACCTATCTGCTTGCAGGTTTGCTATCTCTGTAGGGTCAGTGTGTTTGATACCGTTGGCCACTAGTTCTGCACATGCTTGGGTCTTACCTTTTAGGCTCCATACATAACTGTAAAAGATCTTATGGTTATCATTGGCTGTGCTTGTCAAGTTTTTTCTCAAAGAAGCCCTTATAGAATTTGACAAATTGTTTTATTTGTATGTTGAGGCTGAGGAGGGTGCTTTTCCATTGTTGGGATCTCGCCTTTGTTTTCTTAGACAGCAGCATTTTGTGTTTATTGTAAAGTTTGTTGATGTTAGATGTCCACCAGGGCAGCTTGTTTTTACTTGTGGTTCTTACTTTGATTCTTTCTGGTACAGCAGTCTATAACTGAAATCCCCCATAACCAGAATGTTTGGTAATTTTTGGATTGTCTCTAATTTGGTCAAGTAGGCTTCATGCTCGTCATGACCCAAAAGAAGGGGATCTATAACTGGCCATAATTTGAATGGGGGTCTTACCCACTGTAACCTGAACTTAGAGTAATTCCATGGAGTTGTTCAGTCTAATTAGACAGGAGGTGAATTTATCTCTACTATAGATAGAAATACAGCCTCCTTTGGTCCTCATGCATTCATTTTGAGGTCTGATGGTGTGGGAGGCATTGTAGCCTTGCAAGGTCCGGGTACTCTCTGAGGCCTTGAACCAGGTTTCTGTGACTGCACAGATATCTACATCTTCCAGTGATAGAAGTGCTTCCAGGGTGTGCATTTTTTGGTTTAGGCTCTTAGCATTTAGCAGCATGGCCAGTATTTTGTTATGATTGGAAAATTTCATATCAGTGTGTTTGTTTTCAAGATCTTGCCTAAAAAGGAACTGTAGGGAAGGAACCTTTGCCAGCTGCAAAAAGCCTGGATGTGCCAGGTGCAAACTGTCTTTGGCAAAGCAGCAAGGTTTGTCAGCCATGGCTTCCCAGGCTGACAGGAACTGAATCACCTTTGAATGGCACTAAAAACTAAGCCAATTAATAACATCAATTATTTTTTGTTTATACTGTGGCATCATTCTAGGTGAGAATAGTATGCTGCTCAAGGCTAAGGACATACCTGCCTGGGACACCTACTCAGAGAACTCCATCATGTCTGTCTTTGTATAGTCCAGTGAAGTACATCTCAGGTCATTCACTCCAACATGAACTATGACAGAGTCATAATGGTACTTGCTGCTGAGAAACCTGAGTGCATGCATGATCTGATGGATCCTGGCACCAGGCAGCTGACCGTGACTTTCTCCTTGTCCAATCTGGTGAATGGGACATCTGTGTGTCTTACTATAGAGTCTACAATGACTAGAAAATGTGTTTTTTGTACTAGAGTGTGTTATTAGTAGAGGGTTGGTGTACACGAGGCAATTGCTACATTGCCTCAAGAGACCCAAGTCAACATGTTTGGCAGAAGAAACAAGGGTGGTCCAACTGTCCATAATGCTAGGTTGAAGACTGTTATAACCAAGAGGAGCATTTCACAATTGATCAAAGAGGAGCTCAGTGGATAGATATTTCTGTCTGGGGTTTTTTGTTGGTAGTTTAATATGTTTCAGCTCACTAACAGTATTTCTTTGACCGGGCAAGTACTAAGGATGAGAGCTACACTAGTGTACTACAGCTGCATCTAAGGGAAAAACTGTTGAATTTGTCTGTCTTGCTATGGTGCACAATTGCACAGCAGTGCATGGTGCTGTGTGATGTGCAAACAGAAATACCAGAAGCTAAAAACTTGCAAAAATTTAAAAAGGTTCAAAATGGACCACTGAGGATGCTTTTCCAAGTCCTAGACCAACCACCCTTCACCAGATAGATTCCAATCAGCACAATCCTCTCACTAGAGTGCAGAAAGGCTCCTTCCAATCAAAGATGGCCTGGAAAACATGCTCAGAACAAACGGCCACTACAAACAGACCCAGATGCAGCAAACCTGTATCTGGACTATGCTATGGCTACTAGCTACCCTAGTTTCAGTGGGAACAACTAGAGAATGCTTAACACAGCAGAAAAATAGCAGTGAGACACTAAAAATGTTTAAAACAGCTAACAAATCAGCTATGTTAACGCTGCTTGATGAGAAAACCAGAACAAGCAGAACAGATTGCTTTTCAACAGTGACAAGTACCAGCAAATGCTTAACAAACAGTGAAAACAACAAAAAGAGCTTTGTAAACAGTGAAAACAGCAATAAAATACAATTTAACAGGCACAGTAAGGCAGACAATTGTAGTACAACAGTGTAGTTGTACAGGTGGCAGGCAATAAAAAAGTGCAGTAAATAGTATAAAAAAAAAAAAAAAAAGCAGCTTATGGATTTTGGTAAGCTCAGAAGCCTCTAGTCATCTGGTGTCTTAGCTCAGAGTTATGATTTGTAGCCCACCTCAGTTTAGCTTGGTACAAAAGCAAAAACCTGCTCAAATGCAGGACATAAACACGAGAAGCTAAAAACTTGAAAAAAAATTTTAAAAGGTTCAAATGGATACTTACCCAAGCCATAGACCAAACACAGACCATATCTTTCTGCAAAGTTTCAGTCACAACACTTAAGAAGCAAGTTCCCTTTCATTAGAACAGACTCCTTCATCAATGCATACTACTGTTAAAATTCCTTTTCTTTTATATTTTTTAATTTTTTTTTAGGTTTTGATCTTTTTAATGATTATTATTAATATTAGAGTACCAAGCAGGATGTGCCACAGAAAACAATGTATTAACTGACTGAAGCTGATAAATTTGATAGAAAGTTAATGAATAAGGATATTAAACAATTCTGTTATGCCATAAAATATCTACTTAGGATATGTAATTCTGCATTATCAGTAACTCAACACACAGCAGATCCATTTTTGGTAATGAAGTTCAGAAGACTTTGGGTTTTATTCCCACACCAAGAAGCTGTATTATTTTCTAGTAATGACAATACATTGCAGTGTAAAAGCATACTGCACTCCTAACTGTTCCATTCTATACATGCGATGTTAAGCTGAGACACCATCTTTCTGAGCTGATGATAACACAGGTGGATGCAAAAGATCCCACAGCACTAACTGAAAAGAGGAGTTGGTTTATATATATATATATATATATATATATATATATATATATATATATATATATATATATATATATATATATATATCCATTTGAACTTTACATCTTTTTTTTTATTTCAGCCAACAAATCTACATTGTTCCTATTTATAATATAAAACAATAACATCTTCTTTTCCACAACACCCATACTGTTGCCATCAATATCCCATCCCTTTTATCAACTTCACATTTTTTTCTTTTTCATATTTCCCATATATTATATACATATTTATATTTTGAAAACCTTCTCATTGAACTTTTTTATTTTTTCCAAAATATCTTCATTTTTTTACAATCCAAAAAATATTTTTTGTCATTCATTTTCATTACAATCCTTTCATTTTTTTTTCTCCTCCATTGCTTTAAATTTCATATTACGTTTAACAGGCAACTTATTCAATAGTAATCTCCATAAAAAATCTCCAGCCTAATAAAAAACACTAATCTTTGTCTTCTATTTTTATTGCGTTTTAAAATGTATGCTTATGATCTTTCCGTGGATATATTACATAATATTTCCCGATTGTCATATTATACTATTCCAGTCTATCCTTTTTAATTTTTATTGATTCCTTTCATAAATTTTATTTTTTCTAAATTCATCTTAACATCTTTTTCTTTTCTTTTTCATTTTTGTATCTCTCCATATTTCACATACAGTATGATCTCTATCACACTACTTTCCCTTTTCTTCGTATTTTTAACAACCCCAAAAGGTGCATAGATGCCAACTATAGTACTGGAGATTTTTTAAATTCAAGTATATTTCTTCTTTGTCGTTATATATATTTCTCATCTAACAAAAATAAAACAAAACATTTTTAACATTTTCACATTTTTTTTTCGGGAAAATATGCACACTTCCCAATTATCCCAACTTTCTCAATATACATATTTAACATGTATACTTTCATTCTAAAGGATAAAGGATAACTAACTTGATTTCATCCAGAATTTTCCCATTGTTCTGTTATTTTTCTACTTTCACCAAATCTCATTACTAATATGTTTATCTCATGTCTAGTAAGTATATATTAAATTTATCTTCCTTATTTTTACCAGACCATTTACTTTTGACCTATATTGTCTTAATCCAGTTTTACTTGGTCCCCTTTCTGTCTTTGTCACAGTTTTCATCATCATTCATTCTATATTTTTGTGAAAATAACTAAATCAGCTGCATCTACCTGCATGCACACTTCAAAACTCAAAAACACACGCGCACACACACACACACACACACACACACACACACACACACACACACACACACACACACACACACACTCATATCTCCACTGTACATATCTGTACCACAAGTCCTCCCATAGGAGTCATTGGATGAATGCCATCAAAAGTCAGAATTTATTTTTCCTCCAAGAGTAAAAGATGCAGCACAATGATTCTCTAAATTGCTTGGTTGACTTATTCTGGAGCTGTGGACATTTCTAGATAGAGATCATAGCTAATTAGAATTCACCATTCCTGCTGACTGCCACTTAAGCATGCGGCTACCCCAACAAGGCTACCCTCACCACTAAGGCCAGAGTGAGGGGAAATCATAGCTGCAGAATGGTCACTGAATAAGAAGGGCTTACTGTGATATGCCAGACTTCTGAGATAAGGTTTTTGCAATGTGACAAGCCTTTCACAAGGTATTGGGACTATTACATTTTTTTTTACTTTAATTTTACTTAATTTTTAGTCCTACCATTGTGCATTTGATTCTTACCTTAGGTAACTATTTTCTGATTGCTTTCCTTTTTCCTTTTTCCTTTGCATATTTTAGTAACCTGTCCCTTTTTAACAAATCTCAAGTTAATACAATTTTCACATTCTCCTCCATTGAGTATGTTGTATCAGTATCCTGAAATTTCTTACTTTAGATCTCTGTGGTCATCTTTATTCCCATTTCAAATAATAGTTTCATGGTATTCCACCTTTATTCTACCACATGTTTCCATTTTTCCTATACTTGTTTTATTTTCATCTGGTACTCTTCCTTTTTTCCATTCACAATTTAATACTTTCCCATTTTGTTTCACAATTTAGAGCCACTTTTTATTTGTGTTTGCAGTGTATGATATTTTCCACTGTCAGTCCTCCCATAACCTCATACATTTTTTGCTCTAAGTAGTTTACCATACAAATTTAAACTGATAAGTCAAACTTTTTTTTACCTCTTTTGTATTGATTATTTCATGGGAATGGCCTCCAAACTTGTTTTACCCCAAATATATAAACAACTGAATGTCCGATACACCTTATCTTAACGGTACTGAAACAAGGTTACTGCCCATCGTTTAAACAGAAACTTATTATCCAGGAAAGCAGTCATGATCTCAAAACCTTAGATGGTGGTATTCTAAGTCTGATACAGCCTCCATTTACAACTACTGTCAGAAAAAAAGCCTTTCTAGACTGGGTCCACTTTCCTACTGAAGTTAAAATTCATGAAATCACGAAACAGTTTAAGAATGCACTAAAAGGCCACATTCAGACAGAATCTTAATGCAGCTGTTACCATAACAAAGGTTGATATCCTATGTCTCTGTGCACAAAATATTCTAGGCTGGAGTCAAGACAGTCAACAGCATAACTGAAAAGACCTTCCCCGGGATTCATGAAGCTTGCACCAGGCGCAGGCGTAGTGTAGGTGGTATAATGCCAAATATGGCTGCCGAGCGATTCAGGTACAATCCAATTCCACGTGCAATACCAGCGTATGCCAGATCTGCGCAGCCCTCAGCTCAGGTATGCTAATCACCCCATGTGCAGTACTGCACCATGCAAATGAAGGTACATTGTGATCCATTAAGTGGTGCAGGTGTAACGTAAGCCTACAGAAATGTAAACCAAAAAAAAAACAGTTTACGTTTTGCCAAACAGAACATCGGAGCTATGAAAGTGGATCAGACTCACGTATTACAAAGTTAACATATGCCAATGGCTAAATATACAGCCAATGGCATAAGAAAACATGCACAACACCTAAAAAACAACATTTAATGTCATGTCCACAGTAACGCAAAGTACAACCACAGGGCATGTGTGTGCAAACGGGAACACAAGGAAAATATATACAAATGTCATAAAATCACAATGTAATACAAATCATGATTTCACCATAATACTCAATGGTATGCATGGTACACCACAACCAAGCTGCAAGGGTTGCTAAGGGTCTGTGACAGTGTTCGGCGCGGTAACTATGAATTAGTAGTCAATGCTATGCAAATGAGGCAAGTAATAGTGATTCGCAAACGTCCCGCTGGACTAAGGATGTACCATACGGCGCAGCACTACAACACCGAGGAGTGGTTTGGAGGAATACATGACATCAGCAGTGGAGTGTGCCACCGTAGCTGTAAGCACATTGGAGCAATGCAAATCCAGGCTGCCCATTGCTAAGCAAAGCTGCAGGATAGGGGTGGGGATGTAGGAATAGCATCGTTTAGCTGAGAGCACATATGGTGCCCGAAAGCGCATGTGTACGTGGGTGAAAACGTGCCCGAAACCCAATAAGCAGACGCACGCGCGGCGCATCACAGCTCAAACAGGAAGGTTAGGGGAAGAAAATAAGGAAATGCCGCAGTAGGGTAATTGGAGTACAACTGAGCAATTAACACCTATTAACTCACAGTGGGCAATCGACGGCAGCTAACACGTCTGCTCACAGCAACCTGCAGAACAGGATAGGGGGGTGTCGGATTGCAAAGAAAAGAGAACTGTCACCGCAGAGCAAAGCAAACCTGCAGTAGATCAGCCATAGAACACATTTCGCAAGATAAGCCAGGTTTTGGAAAGTACAAAAGAAAGCAGGCTGCTGGGTTCATGCCAGAAAATGGGAGGGGAAAGGTTAAGAAATGTTAAGGGAAGGGCTAGAGTTAATCCATAGCAGCTGAATGTAATTCAACACCAAAGGCACCACAATAGCAGTACCTGTGGTAAAACACATAAGATACCCTGTAGCTCCAATTGTACATACACACCCTATGACATCATCAGTGTTCAAAGCACAATAGTATAAAGTGTGAAGGCACCTCACACACACCTGTGTATTCCCAAACACTGCACCATCGGTGTAAACAGATGAGGAACTTTTACAATGTACATGTTGGGAGCTGCCATAGCTGTGATTCATCACCATGTGTTAGAGACTGAAGGTGTTGTGGAGGATGATGCTGACAACCACCGCAGGCCCTGGAGGAGGAGAAGAGTGTTCAGACCAAGGGTAACCTACCAGGGGCTACATGATCTGGAGATAGTAGAGCGTTACAGGGTGGACAGGGACATCTTACAGCAAATAGTTGAGCTGTGCTGGCCACGCCCGAGATCCAGAAACAACAGAGGGGAACCCATCCCAGTGGACACAAAGGTATGTGTAAGCTTGAGAATACTAGCCACAGGTACCTTTCAAAGGCCAATTGGAGATATAATGGGGATCTCACAGGCATCAGCATCCAGGGTACTACACCAGTTCCTGGATGCCATGTTACCACATGCCAATGAACATATATACTTCCCCCGAACTCAGGAGGAGTTGGCCAGCAATATGCGTCTCTTCCACCATGTGGCACACTACCCAGAGGTACTGGGTGCGATAGACTGCATGCACATACATATCAAGTCACCACCCGATGAGCATGGTAGGCACTACATAAACCGCAAGGGATACCACTCCATCAACTGCCAGGTCATGTGCAATGCCCAGGGCATTATCATGGATGTGTGTGCTGGCAGCCTTGGAAGCTACCATGACTCCCACATCTGGCATGCCTCACAGCTGTATCAGGTATTTGTCAGGGGGGACATCCCATATGGCCACCTTGTGGGGGATGCTGGCTATGCACTGGAGCCGTGGATGATGACTCCCATCAGAAATGCACACACACCCATGCAAGAATGCCAAATGAGGCACACACACAAACCAGAATCATCATAGAGCATGTGTTTGGGATGCTGAAATCACGGTTCCATTGCTTGGACATATCTGGTGGAGCCTTGCAATATTCTCCAGGCACATGTGCCCACATCTTCATAGTATGTGCCATGCTACATAATATGATCCTGCGGAAACAGCTGCAGCAGGGACATAATGATGAAGGCCCTCACAGCCCACCACAATTGCCAAGGCCATCACAGGCACAGAGGGATTCAGACCACAAACACCCTGTGCCAGCCCCAGTAGGCAGACGGAGGTGTGCCCAATATGCCCATGCCTTGGCAAAGAGGGAATGTATAGCACATACACTGACAGTGTAGGCCCCTACGGACTGACACACCTCCCCACCTGCACACACAGTAAACTGGATGGCACACACACACACGACCACCTGTAAATTGTAATGTATAGGTAGCCTACTGTGTGAATCCTACATAGGCAGCCCTCAACCACTGCACACACAACAGCTATTGGAACAAGGAAAGTCAACACCTGAACAGTACACTCACCTAACAGCATATGTTGATACTGTATGTATAGGTTCCTAGGTAGATCGGTAGGTACATGCCCGATTGTCAGAGGCCATTCATCAGCCGAGGCAAACAGTGTCTGCTGTCGCCACCACATCGATTAACCAACTGTCCCTCAGTGGAGCAGAGCCAATTGCGGGATCCATGTATGTAATCACTGTTCCCCACACACTCTGCATGGATTCCCTGGTGTGTTAATGAGGGGCTCCATATAATGTAATCAGGGATGTAGTGGCAAAGCATGGGGAGTACCCATGACAGGTATCTGTCACCCTAGCATGCTCCACCTGGCTGTGTGAAGGTGTAGCACATTATAGTGTGTGGCTCACTGTGACATAGATTCCCAATGCTGGAGCACATCCATTAAACATCACTTGGACATACCATTAATAGGTCTCATCCATATGGAAACTAACTGAGTTACACGTTTGATTGCAGTATGGAGTAGCAGCCATAGTACAGTCCACATACAAAACACCATAACACGTGTACAAATCCCAGATGCCCAAGTGGTAAAGGCACTGACTGTCGTGCATGCTCCCGGTTCCATGTCCTGCAAGGGCCGTTACGTAATCCCAAAGGCATGAATAATGGATGTTGGATGCAGGTCATCAGATCAGGTTTAGCACATGTTAACGGGTTTATGCGTTGGCAAGTGCTGGTAAGCGTTGTTTAAACATGACTATACGGATATGCGCGAAACAAGGCTAAGCTTTGCTGAATATCGTGCAGATCACGGTCAACGATGTCCAGAACAGGTGAAACTAGCATTATTCACCCCTGTACTAATAGTGCCTACTCTGAAAGGTAAAATGACCACTGTCAGGAGTAGAACATGCAATCATGTACACAATCACCTAACACTAAGCTACCCGAGATGTACCAACGGCAGGTGTGTATTGTGACAGGTTAAAACACAAATGTGCGGAGTTCAGGAAACAGTATACACCGCCATGTACTCAACGAAAGGTGTGTTCTCCCTCTCTCTCTCTCTCTATATATATATATATATATATATATATATATATATATAAAATAGAGATAGAAAGGGTGATAGAGAGATATATGTCGATATATACGGATTCACCTATATCTGCAAATATATAGATAGGTCAACGACATGTACACAACCATGGAGGTACAAATAAATAGGATACTGCCAACTACCGAATGTTTTACATACTGACACGCATAATCACGAGGCTTAAAGACCGAAAGACCACAGTACCAGAACACTAGAACCGTGAGTAATATTATCACGATGTTAAGGGACATTTAGTTATCGCTGCCGGTGCTGCGGTCCAGGTAGGTACTGTGTTCAACTGTGTTTGTGATTGCTGTAGTCTGTGTAAGTTTGTGTTGAAGGTGCCGTGTGCTTTTCCATGGGACTGTAATGTGTGTGTGTGTGTGTGTGTGTGTGTGTGTGTGTGTGTGTGTGTGTTTGCATCGTGTGTCTGTTAGTGCTAACTCGGAGGTAGATCATAACAGTAGGTGTGGTCATAGCTGGCCATAGGCATACGGTTACCACCTGTCCCACTTTAAGAGGGACAGCCCTTCCTTGGGCAGTTGTGTCCTGACAACAATTATTAAAAAGGGCAAATGTCCGAGATTGTAGGACATAATTATGTCCCATATATTATGTAATAGTTGTATTAAACAGTTATTCCTGTATCTAAAATACGTAAATGTTACAAGAAACATGATAAGTAGCTAAAGTGCTACAAGAATAAGTATGCATTTAGGATAAAAGTACGTTCTATCCTGTCTACTGACTGTGGGTATGTGTCGGCCTGTAAACACCGATGTGTGTCCTGCAAATGTCCCACTATGGCCATTTGAAAAGGTGGCAACCTAAGCCAAAGAGGTTCAGTCACCAACACAACTGCAATGAGTGCAAATATCTGTGACAGAAATACACGAGACAGCTGTCATTTAGTAACATTCCCTTACATATCAATGTATTTCCGGAGGTATTGAAGTATCAACCTCACCTGCATGCTATATAGGGACCAATTAACAATGGCTCAATGTATAAGCCTGCAACAACCATAGTTTTAGTCTACTAAATGATAGGTCTTCAATTAGGGAAAGAGCCCACACACACATATGGAATATGTAGAAATGCAGTCCCCACAAACCTGTATATGCTATGTACACCCACATACATCTCCCCCACACCCAAAACAATTGCAATACAGACTGTAATAACATCACAAACATCCACTCACTCAATTACATCTGCAGAAGCGTTAACATACCTTGTGAGAGACACATCTGTAATGGTGCCATGTGAAATCGTAGCTGTTGTATAATGGAACAGACGGCGATGTTACCGGTTTTGCTTGCAATAGTCCCTAGATGGTTGAGATGACAGGTACACTCACATGTAGAACCACATACTCTAGCCGTCACACACAATCCATGGGGGACATGAATTCAAAATATCCGTGTCTCTCCAAATAGCAGTTGCAATTCCTCACAACAAAACACATACAGGCCGTTTCCCCGAAGGTAGGGCAAAAGGGCAAGGCCCAAGTTGAGTATTCAATTATACCCCACTGTTGCCACGTAATTGGCGAATGGAGTAGCTGCACAGCTGATGTGCATGTAATAATTTACTCAGGAACATCAATTGGCGGCAGGATACCACATGTTACAGGTATCTACGTATATAAGGATGCCTTGCCATACATTCAAACCGTATGCTCATACCATAGAACCGTTTAAACAGGAAAGGTGTAAGAGAGATATTTACGAAGACTCAGAACGCTAACAAGGTATGTAGAACACTCAGTATGTTAGTGTATGTAGAGCCTGTTTTGTATTAATTAAAGTGTATGCAATGCATAAAGTGGGAAAAGGTATTATGTAGTGATGTCTTGTTGAGCATAGTAATGCTTGTAGAAATTGTGTGTCCTGCTGTGGGCCACAAGGTAAACATCTCATACACCACAAGGGATGCTACATGAGGGCTTTAAACACAACAATTCCACACCACCCACCGTCAGTGGTAGGGTTTGTCCAACAAGTACGTGCCATAACAGGGGATAGTATATGTTGATATACTGTCACAGTAGGCATGTGTATGGGCATATAACAAGAATAACATGCCTAAGGTGGTCCTGCTGTGCAAGTATGCTTTGCATTATGGGATAATGTTTAAAATATGTGTAATGTACAGTATTGTAGGTAGATATGTCAGATATGTTACACAGCATAACTGTTATATCATGCAAACAAAAGGTATGTCTATTGGCATGTACAATACACAATAACAGGACACATATGGCTTGTAGTCACGGGACAGTGTAACAGCATGATAGCTAATTGAAATGGAAGAGCTACTCAATTATCCATGCACAAAGGACATGTAATAGCTTCACAGGTTCATAGTTAGGTACTATGCTGTCTGGCCAAGTCCATTTGTAAGCCCAACTACAGTGTTTTCACCGGCGGCACCTCCTTACGGTAGTGTCCTGTGTCTGTGAACAGCAGAGCCATTTGTTACCTGCACCTGTGTACAGTACAGCCACTGCAGTGATCCCTGGCGTACATGTGTGTCTCCCATCCACCCATCGAGGTATTTCATGAAGAGTGCTAGTGAGGGTCCCTGCTTGATGTACATAGGAATCATGTTCCAAAGCATGGTGAGTGTCTGGTTCAGGAATGTATCCCTCAAGCACGTCCCACTCATCATTGCATTTGTATACATATCCCTGAGCATGTTGCTCTCAGTGGCTTTTGCTTATGTTGCTTATGTGGAGTATATCCATCAATATTGTTGTGGACATGGGCCCTGTATGTTCAGCAGAGGTCACCCCTGAGTATGCAGTATGCAAATCTGTACAGTTGTGGTGTCTGTAGTTGTGCTGCATACGTCATCCTTCGGAGGTCAATAATCCTCATGGTGTGTTAATGTTGTGGTATGTAAAGCCATTGTAAGGTACACCCCAAAAGGGGTGTTGTACCCTTGAACGTGTGTCATACATCAGGAGTATAGAGGTACAATAGGTGCCCTTGTTCCAGCTACAAACCCATTACAGATTAAGGTGGCCACATAGAAGGATATCCACACCACATTGGCAATATGGTTATCAAAGGAGTGGGTGCTATATACATGTGTACTAAGATCCCGTATAATGTCACATGTATGTAGGGGACTACCACCTATGTTATAGTCAGTGGGTGATTGGTGTAATCCAAAGGGGATGTCTATGCACCTTGTGTCATGCAGCTTGAGGCCATGTTATCGACACCAGGTATCCGTCACAGTGACACCCTTATGGAGGGTGTCTGTAACAGCTAGTGGATCAATCATGGCTCCTTGTTTGCAGTTGTCTGGAAACCTATTCAGGGAAAGTCCCTCTGTGCTAGCCTGTACCTCAGGGAAGCATATACCGAACATGAGGGTCCCTATGACCGAGGACTGGGGTACACCAAGTGTAACTGAATTACAGTAGATACTACGGTATGCTACCCTCACTGTGTAGGTCCTGTCCGTGAGCCACTTTGCATAACATCTCGAGATGTAGGGGTCAATGTGCAGGTGGATATGTATGTTGTCAATACCAGAATGGAGAACGGTGCTGAAAGCCAATGAGAGGACAAGGTAGGCTGTGTGGACCCCCCTTACCATCATCAACTACCCTGGTAACTGTATCAAAGGAGTCCACCAGGTGTAGGAGCCATGGTTTGGCCCTAACAAATCCAACCTAGGTGACATCAATGGTCTGGAGCCCACCAATGTCTCTGTGAATGACTTCCATGATGATGTGCCCCATAGCCTTGCAGAACAGTCCAGTCAGGCGTACAGGGCAATAGTCCCTCTGGTTCATTGTGGCGCCACCTGTGTGGAGTGTGATAACTGTTGCTGTGCACCATTCAGGGGCCACAATGTCTGATACAAAGCTATTAGTGCATCCGGTGGCCAAGTGGGGAGCCATGCCATTCTGAGGTTTCTGTAAATCGCAGCCTGGGATGTTGGACGGTCACATGGAGTCTGTGTTCCAGGCCTTAGAGAGTGCAGGTTGGAACTGTTTAGTTGTGACCGCAGGGACTCTGCATTGTTCCTGTATAGATTTTGGCCCTGTAAGGAGTGAGAGGGTGTAAAGTTAGTATTGAACCTATCTGCCAGGATGTTGCCAATATCAGTCGGTTCTGTAATGTTCCTGTCTAACCGTCATATTTCAGAGCAGATGTGGGTATTGCCATTGACTACTGACATACCTCCATAATGCTTTGTGGTACACCCTGGAATGTGTCGCAGTAATGTTTACGTAGCTAGGTTTGGAGGATGTGATAAGGGATCCCGGAGCCCTACTGAGGCTGACCAGTGAGCTACCCCACCCATGGGATTGTACTCCACTTTGCAACAACCTCCACCCTTTGTTGTACATTATGTCCATGGAACTGGACCCCCAGAGTGGCGTCCGTTATCTGGTAGGTACCATCATGGCTCTGTTTGGAATAGCATGATCCATGCAGTTGTGTAAGTGCTAATGAAGTGCACTGGGGTATGTTTCAGCATTTGTATGTGCATTGTCCATCTGCACGGGTGTCATGACGTTTACTACTGCTGTCATAAGATGTCTGTAGTAGGTATTGCAGTAATCTTGTACTGTGTATGCCGTGAAGGGTGTGGTGCCGGGATGTGGATAACAAGGGTGATTAGCAAACATTCGGAAACTACCGAGGGGATAACCCAGTTACATGTTGGTAATGTCCATGTCTAGGATATTATTGGCCTTGGTGGTGGTGTGTATGTGTTGATCCAGCTGATTGGAGGTTATGAATCCCAGAAAGTGTTGGCCTAATGTGTCGGTACATGAGTAGGTATCCCAGTTAAGTGTGGGGTAGTGTCAGTCTCACATCAGTAGTTCCTGTCTGAACCCTACTGTCCAGTACACCAAGAAATGAGGGCCGGTAACCGTGGGGTATGATGTGGAATCCGTAGTAAGTTACAATGTGTATAGCATTTCTGGCCACAGTTAATTGCACGTGGATTACCTCTGATGCATTGTGCTAAGTAACCAGCCTGGAGGTGTGTACATCCTTGTGAAATATGGACACACCTCTGCTGTGGGTGTTCTGGTCCTGGTTACATGACAGAAAGGTGTGGTCTGCATTTAACCTGTCAGTGCAGGTGTGCTCTCCGGAGCCTAGAGGCAGGTCCCAGTCACTACAGAAATATCGAAGTGGTCCATTATAAGGAGTGCCTCGCCTGAGTGTGTGAGAGATGAAGATATCAAGCATTGAGTAACATTACCCCAGGTTTTGCTTGCCTGTTCCTGTTCTGGTGGTGAATATGTTATTGGAAACTGTCCAAGACAGGCAGTATAGGAGGAGCAAGAGCCTTACATGTTATCCGTAATCCCAGGGCCGACAGGTGCAGGTCATCTGTGCCAAAGCATCGTGTTTTGTTAACCATGTCATTCAAAGCAGACAGATACTGGATGCCTGTGGAATGACAGCAGAAGCACAGGCAACTGTTGAAGTGAAACATTCAGTTGTTGTACAGTGGTATCAGTCTGGATGAATGCAGAATGCTTCTCAGGGCTTGGGCGATACCTTCCTGGGCTACAAGACCGGAGAGCTACTGCATGTCCTTGTACATGTAGTCCAGGAAGTTACATCTCAGGGCAGTCACACTAACATGGAGAATGACAGTCAAATTGTACCTGGTGAGGTGTGGCATGGGTGCATAGGTTATGCTGCGGATCCTGTTACCCGACAGCCAGATGTAAGCGACTATCGACTTGTGTTGCCTGCTCAGTGGGACATCAGTATTACCGCCTACAGAGTCACCTATGACTGGTGTGCTGTGTATGTTATAACACCCTATTGGCTGTGGTTGATGGGCACACATGAGTCTGTGGGCTATAAGTAATTGGTGTTGTGTTTGGTGATGGGGGCTGCCTCTGTTGTCTACACAGAGAGTATGGAGAGGTTCTGCAAATGTTGTAGTCATACTATGTGTGGCCTGTGGTGGTGGAGATCTAGTGAGACTATGTGATGAGTGGGGTGTGTTGCAAATGTTTAACGTCCCCACATGAATGTCAGGTTCAGTCTGGGTTGGAGAGAGCATTACCCCCAGCATGGCTACATATGTGCATCTCCCACAGGCTGTAGTGTCATATGTTGGGAGGTGAGCATTGACTGTGTACATGAGACAATTGCTCTATTGCCTCATGTTTGCCATATTCATCCTGTAGACAGGCAATAACACTTGTAATTGACACTTGGACATGCCTGTATATTCAACCATGTCTCACAAGATATGTGAGGTACGTTTGTACAACAGCTGTTGTACTTTTAGCAAGCTGGAAATGTAAGGACAAACAGTGTACTTGTAGGAAATGAGTTGGAATGGGTGCTATAGTAATTAGTAGCTCATGAAGTGCTTACATGTTCTGAACAAGTGCTGAGCATGAATATGCAATACAGATAGGGTGTTGGATAATATAAACCCACTGCAACCCACAAGTGGAGACGCCAGTCATAATGGGAGGCACTGCACTATTACCCTGCTGAGTATGGTCTGCAAGTCCATGAACCTTTATCAACGTAGATGTTAGCAGTACAGATGTAGATGACAGTATGGATGATTTCACACTGCATAGCATACCTGTGACAGGTCATAGGACATCATCACCCATACTGTGTTCCAGCTACACTGAGTATGCTAGATGTACCTTTGTATGTCACAGAAGTGTTCTACCAGTGGCCTGTTGACAGAAGCAACACTATAAAAGGTGTCTGAGTGACATGTGCATATCACACCAGTGGCAGCTACAGTAAAACAGGGTTAATGTTTTGTACTCCCCCCCTCATTGTAGCCCATACCACACAGACAAATGGGAGGCATCTGTGTATGTAAGGATGTGAATGGCCATGACCTAGGAGCAATAGCTGTCTCAGTGTTGTGGTCAACATACAGAATGGGCTTTGTGGGTGAGGTGCGTGACATATGTGCACAATATGACAGCTGCTAATAGCATTGTCACCGCTAGGTGAATAACCCTGTACCCATTAACTACCACCTAGGCAGCGGTCAACATTATGGACACTGGGTGTAAGGGATGGTGCTGTGCAGTTCACCTCCCTCAGCTGGTGATGTCTCCAGGCCTATTAGGTAGTCATTTGAGGCACCCAAGTCATGACAGGGTGCCATCCATGAGCATGGAGTTCATTGGACAGGCATACTCAGCACTCGGTTGACCAATATCGGATCACATATCACCTTTAAGGGGTATTGGCCATGCGTGGATGGGTGACACCAGCCTTCACAATCCTCACCTCCACTATGCAGCATGCTGGCTATCTTGTATAAAGACATGTGCAACACTGTGATGTTGGACATGCTACACATACATATCCTGATCTGAAAGACAAATGTCATGGATAGACAACTTCCTACTACAAGGATCGCCACATGCTGGACAGATCCATGTGCCATACATGTTACATACTCCTGCCATACCATGCAACCCTGTCCATCAAAGCTGCACATGTCATCTCTGTTATACATGGTGCGATGACCGCATGGTAGATGTATCATTAACTGTCTGGATCAGTAATGTGACACTGATGCACCTGGCGGTGGCAAAATGGCTGTCGGATACAGCTAGAAAACCTCACATCCTATGCCCATACATGGCCCAGGGCATACACACTACTGCATGACCTTGTCCGTACATGCTATAGTTGATAACCATCCCTGCGAATAACGTCCAGCTAGCCATTGTCCCATGTGTATCACATGTGCAACACAGGCGATACGTGGCAGGATGTTGAACTGCTGTACAGTGCCGTGTAGATGTATATAGCATAACACATGCATGTAAAGGTTTCCATGCACATGTCTGCATTGTCACTGCTCATGTCCATTAAGGCAGTGTATGTGTTGATATGTGACATATACACAGCATCAAGGTCAGCAGCATTACTGCGGACACATCCAGGCATGTGCTGATAGGTAAGAACACCAGTACAGGCAAAGAGACATGCCCACATCAAGACAGCATTCACATGGAGTATGAGCAATGTAATGAGGTGACACACATATATGGTGATGATATCCAATGCACAACGGGTGTTACATGTGTGTGACACAAACATGTCAGTCGTGTCAGTGTCATGACGACTTGCAAAGATAACTGTTCATATGTACTAGATTCAATACAAATGTATGTGCAGCTGTATCTCTGTACATCTCTGTGATACTGTGACCTGTCTCCATCATTATGTCTTCCAGATAATGCCTCGTTCACGCCTGCCAGCATATAGCCGCCTGGAGGATGATGCCCTCATACTGTACCTCTATGATAACTATGAGGTATTGTTCAGCCATGTGCCACAGCATGCCCAGCAGCATGAAGACCTGTGGCAGGAACTTTGCAGGAGGGTTAATGATGTGGGTGGCCATAACTGCACCTACCAGCAGGTGCGCAGACACTGCATGAACCTGATATGACATGCGAAACAGCGTGCCAATGCAATCAGCAAGGAACAAGGTAGACTAGGTGGTGGGCCACCAACCCAGCCCCGACTCACACCTACCGAGGAGCTACTGGCCAGCCTGGGGACACCCTCAGAACAGCATCCACAGACACTAGCTGTCATAGTGGAGGTGGGTGTCTCCCAACCACCGAACCTGTAGTTGCCTGGTAAGTCACTACTGCACATGCACATATAACTATTATATCTCATTTAGTTGCATGTGTCACTGTACAATATGTAATGTAACATCATATTCAAGGTATGTTTACACACATGCCGCATACTATAGTATGCTACCCTGTGTATGCACACGTGCATACTATATGCTATTGTACTGGCGAACATGTTAACATGCACAGTGCACCCTGTAGCTGTCATACAGTCATGTATAATATTCAAACTGCTGTGTCAACCTTATACAGGTACCTCTGGCGTGCTGCACAGACAGCAGTCCGTTGCAGGTGAGACAGTTATCAGTATCAGGCATGTTAATGCATAGATCTATTTGCCATGTGGCCAGTTAACACATGTACACATAATGTATGGTCCAGTCACGATATACAGGTCGCATCTGTGATCAATCACACTGGCTACCCATGTGCAATATATACAAACTAAATGAAACACCAACATGAAACCACAGTATCTGTCATTGCTAGATGTGTGGACAGCTGTGCATACAATGGTGGAGGTATTGTTCAATGTAGGAATATGTACTATACATTGGAACAACACATGTGTGGTACGCAAACAGTACCACACAGTGAGCTGGGATATGGGCAGCCCACAGGATTCACCATTGTGGAATATGCCCCTGCAGTGGGTGCACACATTGTGATGTGCCATCTGAAATGTCCCAGACATGTAGTGTTCCAGCTGCAACATTGTCTCACTATCCCATAATACATACTCCACATACCAAACATACAACCCTTTGTCTGCATAACCCTGTGGACAGTGACGTATCTGACATCTATGGGTGTATGTCATATGGGACAACACAGACATGTGAGATAGACAGCCATCACAAACATTTGGCAAACACATATTCACACATGGCCATGGAGGATGGCCAGAGACATGTAGCAACACACAGTAGATGTGATGTGTATACACCCTGTTGCACATTGTCCACACATGGTCCAACTATAGCCTTTGTTGAATGGTTATATAGTTGATGTGGAACACTGGACATCCTAAAAGCCTGTGCACAGCTTGTGGAGGTGTCACTTAATTCGACCATATAAGATGTGTTGAACATCATGACTGTGTCACAGCATGACAGTAGTCACCTATACAGCTTCCACAGACATAGACACCACATCAGGCCACAGATACCGTACATTTCCCTTGCTGCTGTTGGACATCACTGTGATACCCATTACACCACTGTACGTGTCAGGACAACATTGTGTCAGACATGTATGCATGTCAATGCACACGTCAGCAGATTACATGTCATACTACATGTTAATGTCAAGGTCACATCAGCCATGTGTACTGTTAACCTGTGCTGGTCCACATGGTGTATCACAGGGAGGCATGCTTACTACCATGATTGTGTGAACTGCATGCCTTCTGATATGACACCTGCTTGCTGTTGTGTGCAAAACAGGGATGTATGCTAACTACCACTATTAATGTCTGAGCTGCATGCCGTCTGCTGTATCACATGCATGCTGCATGCCTTCTGTCAAATCACATGCATGGTCTGTGTGTGTGTGTGTGTGTGTGTGTGTGTGTGTGTGTGTGTGTGTGTGTGTGTGTGTGTGTGTGTGTGTGTGTCTGTGTGTGTGTCTGTCTGTGTGTGTGTCTGTCTCTGTGTGTGTCTGTCTCTGTGTGTGTCTGTGTCTGTGTGTCTGTGTCTGTGTGTCTCTGTCTCTGTGTCTCTGTCTCTGCCTGTGTCTCTGTCTCTGTGTCTCTGTCTCTGTGTCTCTGTCTCTCTGTTTCTGTCTCTGTGTGTGGTGTGTGTCTGTGTGTGTGGTGTGTGTCTGTGTGTGTGTGTGTGTGTCTTTGTCTGTGTCTTTGTCTGTGTCTTTGTCTCTGTCTGTGTCTCTGTCTGTGTCTGTGTCTCTGTCTGTGTCTCTGTGTCTGTGTCTGTGTCTGTGTCTGTGTCTCTGTGTCTGTGTCTCTGTTTGTGTGTCTGTGTCTCTGTTTGTGTGTCTGTGTGTGTGCCTGTGTCTCTGTCTCTGTTTGTGTCTGTGTCTCTGTCTCTGTCTGTGTCTCTATCAGTGTCTCTGTCTCTGTCTGTGTCTCTGTCTGTGTCTCTGTCTCTGTCTGTGTCTCTGTCTGTGTCTCTGTCTGTGTCTCTGTCTCTATGTCTCTGTCTCTGTGTCTCTGTATCTGTGTCTCTGTCTCTCTCTGTGTCTCTGTATCTCTGTGTCTCTGTGTCTCTGTGTCCATGTGTGTGTGTCTGTGTCTCTGAGTCTGTGTGTGTGTGTCTATATCTCTGTCCGTGTGTGTGTCTCTATTGTAATGCAGAGTCTTTCTTTGCATTCACAGGTGATGTAGGTGCGTTACCCTCCTGCGGTCCATCTGATGTTAGTGTCCCCACAGACTCTAGCAGTGATGAACATATGCTTGAGGTACAGGCAGGGTTGTCAGGGGCTGAATCTGTGCCAATGGTTGCCATCCCAGCTATATCCCCCTCTTCCTCGCACACAGTTCTCATGCCAACACATACCCCATCACCAGTGGCCATAGAGGAAGGACAGTCAGCGTGTGTTAGCTTGGAACAGGAACATGTGATGGCTACAGAAGGTGTGTCTTCACACCATGGTGTCAGTGTAATGACTGCAGATATGCCACACAGGCATGTGGCCATTGCTGCTCGTAGGAGGACCTCTGGCAGACATACACCTGCAGGACAGAGCGCAGCAGCTGGTGTCACCAGATGCAGGTTTCAGACTGTAATGGCGGCACAGGCATGTGCTGAATGGCAGAACAGAGAAGGGCAGAGGCTTCAGAGGGCTGCTATCCATTCTTTAAATGACAACATCCAGGCATTGGCAAATGCTCAACAGCAGATTGCTGATGTTCTGGACAGCTGATTGGGTGACATGGTTGGAATCCTTGACCATGGCATGGCAATCCAAGAGCATGAGCTTTCTGTGCTGGAACATCTGGTAGGAGTGAGGCATAGGCCAGCTACACCACCTGATGCAGGTCAACATGAAGGAGCTACCTCACATGCCCGCTCACATAGTGCCAGTAGCAGTGCAGCTGGTGCTGCGCTGTCCACACCAGGACACAGCAGCCCACATGGACGGGGCCCTGGATGTTCCCAGTGGGGACATGGTTCCAGTGGACATGTGTCATCGGACAGTAGCCAATCTGTACCTCTGCCTGGTAGTGCCCGTGCAACCCCTGGCAGGCACAGGTTACGTTGCCGTGGCCAGACACAGTGAGCTGTACATCCTGGTCTGTACAATATGGAGCTGTCAATAATACCCCAGTTTAGGCCTGACACATGGGAGAACTGTGTGTACACATACATGCACACAGCAGGAACATCTGTAGGGCACCGCAACACCCACATGCATAACAACCACACATGTCCAATCAGATCACCGGCCCTAACCCACACACATGATGTCATCCACTGGTGCAGCCTATGCCCCTGGCAAACATTATCACCCTGTGCATATGATGATGCCTGTGCTGCATCCCTGTCATCCACACCATTGGTGCAGGGACATGCTCATAAGGTCTGATGCACAGGGTGAACAGAATAGTGAGATGTGTATATTACATTTGTTGTGTACTGTTGACATGCAGCAGACATACCATGTAGTACAGGTTTAGAATGCATTGTTATATGTTCACAGTATGTGTCTTGGTTACAACAGTAACAGCATGTTGGTAATTATGCCCTGCTTCCCTCCTTAAGGTCTAATTGCATGTGCCATTACGTTACAGTGTTTGCAGTTAGAATGCATTGTTGTATGTTCACAGTATTTGTCTTGGTAACAACAGTAACAGCATGTTGGTAATGATGCCCTGCTTCCCTCCTTAAGGTCTAATTGCATGTGCCAATAAGTAGCAGTGTTTGCAGTTTCCCATGTGTAAATGTGGAGTACTCACAGGCATGTATGGCAATACCAGCATGCTATACCTAGCCTCAACCTCACTGTTAGAAAGGCTACCATTCCACAGATGTCCACACATCTACTGATCCAGAAGCATGTGAGCTTTTTAATAGGCTACAGTGGCTAGAGACGTGACATCCATACCGGGTCACATCACAGGTACAGTGACATGGTGCGGGGGGTTTACACAGTGGTCTGGCTGATGTCAAGAGTAGATGCCAGTTGATAGCATGAGGCATCACTGTGTAGCAGTAATACACTGTCACATTACAGGATGAGAACACGCACAGACATACACAGAAACACACAGTTACATGCCCACATTCACGGGGTCAAAGACACTATAATGCACACTCGATAGTGTTGAGGTGAGGACCCCTGCCTATGTGGTAATCACCTTCACAGTACTGTGCACCCACATGACGCGACACAGAGAATGAACATGTACAGGTAGGCAGTAAGGCTGAGACCGACGGCATCAACAGGGTAGTAGATTGCATCACCATGAGGGGTTAGGGATCCTGTCTGTTCTGTATGGTAGCATACACCCTCACTCCATGCACCAGACAGACATACATACATACATACACACATACACACACACACACACACACACACACACACACACACACACACACACACACACACACACACACACTGTGGAGTCCACAAATGTCATTCACATACAGATAGCTGACATGTGTGTGATACACACACCACCCCTGCCTATGTCTTGCTTTCTACACTGCAGTATGTACAGATCTCTACAACAGTGTATAGGGGTGTGTAACAATTGGGATGTATTCCCCACCATACATGGCATATATGGTCACACAAGCAAACACACATGGCAGTACTGTGAATCATACACCTGCTATATGATGATACGTCTGACAGACATGCAGCAGTATTGGCCGCATTATGTGTACCGACGCTACCTTTGGCAATTGTGCTGCTATATGCACATGGGAGGACGTAAGTGTTACAGGTGTCAAGTGATTTACAGTCAGTGACACCCTCACCGCTGTGTAGGTTGTATGTCTTCACCTTCAAGTAACAGTAACATAGCGTACTGTTTGCACATGTTATGGTAGGACGGCTTGTGACACACCTGTGAGCTGTCTTCAGCAAACATCCATCTGCAAAAGTGGACCGCCACTTTATGTACACACATCCATCCATACCTGATGTACATCCTATTGTACTGTCAGTATTTCGCCATATACAGGTGTCAATGATGGGGCTGCATTGCAATTGCATGTTGTAGTTAGACACAGATGAACTGCATATATCAGCTACTGCACATGCATGGTAGCTGAATGCACACCACTACATGTACATGTGTGTTGGTCCTACATTCCTGTCATGTAGCCATGTTTGTATGCATTGCAATTGGTGGACATGTGTAATGACATACATGACACATGGACTGTTGTATGATATGATAGTTGCCATGGGTAACTAGTACATAGGGAATGTTACCTCAGTCAACATTGCTACCTTATGTACTGTTAGCATTCAACAGCCATGGACCTACCTTCCATGTGCATGCATGTGATTGCTGTAGCCACTTGTCTGCACGGAGGACAGCAAAAGCTATGCTATGTACATATGTATTGTGTGTGTGTGTGTGTGTGTGTGTGTGTGTGTGTGTGTGTGTGTGTGTGTGTGTGGGCCATGTACATATCAACGGCAATTACATGTATGTCATATCCAAACATGAGTGTTTTTTGGTGTACAGCGACAGTCATCTGTTACAGCTGTATAAGACCCAGGGCCCCTGTTATGTGTAGAGCCGACCTGGTTATGAACAGTGGTATCATTGCATTGCATAACACATGATGGAACCCTGTCAGTACATGTGTAGTCTGCACAGTTGCTGTAGACCTATGTACAGTCCACTGGTCATGAGTAACATGGTGTTGTACTAATGTATGGATGTGTGTTGCTGGTCCCAGGACATGGTGATGTCTGAGGGCTGCTACATAGTAGAATGCGGCATTTACCACTGTGATCTGCACCTGAGACATCTGTTATGGCTCTTGAGTGTGTACTGGTCAGTACATGTGAGTGGCCTTCATGTACGTGGGGACACTAACACCTGGAGCGGTCCATCACGGTCTTATGGCCCACATGTCTCTATCTGAGGTATATGGTGGTAGTGCTATTGTGCACAACTGTGTCATATGCCAGGTGTTCCTCACTGCAGAGATGTCCGTATTCCCCATTGTTGGATCTGGATTGTCAGCTGTGATTACGAACGGTATACATCTAGCACTGACAACCGGTGTCAGATATATGTAGTGCAGTGTTCGTGCTAACAATGTTCACTATCGACACACTGTGCCCTTCCGTGTTTAGAATCCATGTGCATACAAGAAAGCCCTTCACTACTATTAAGTGTGTGAGCATGCCCAGTACGCCGTTGTGTAGATGGACACATAGTACATTCCAAACGGACGTGTGCTACTAAGTGTGTGAGCATGCCCAGTGACACCTTGTGTCGGTCATGTGCCTCTGTGTATAGGCATGACCATTGAAATCCTGTATAGTGATAGTGGTCATCCAGGCAAGAGATGTCCATACCCCACATCAGAATGGATTCCTACATTGAACACACTGGTTGACTGTCTTGAAAGGTGTACTGTCTGTGGCATGTCTCGTATCTATGTAGTGTTGTAATAGTGCTCCGTAGATAGGCAGTTGTCCCACTCACACCACTGCCGTGTGTTTGTCTCCATCTGCCTTGGGACAGTAATATGCTTTTAGACTGCTCAAACTCCATACAATCCCTATCGGCGTTTGTTCCATTCTTGATGATGTCATCCACCTAGATGTATGCCTGTGGGAGTGCTGTGTTCCAGTAATCTCGGTAGTGTGTTCTGTAATTGCATAATGCTGTAGTGTGATAAGGTAGTTAGGTGTATGTTCGAATCCCAGCCCTACCAAGTGTGTGTTTCCAGCTGCCTGGGGACAAAGTAATGCTATTAGACTGCTCACTCCGCATACATTCCCTATCGGTGTCTTTGCCTTTGCTGATGATGTCATCCACCTAGAAGTATGCCTCTGGGAGTGCTGTGTTCCAGTAATCTCGGTAGCGCATTCTGTAACTGCATAATGCTGTAGTATGATGAGGTAGATAGGTGTATGTTCAAATCCCAGCCTTTCCATGTGTGTGTGTGTGTGTGTGTGTTTCCAGCTGCCTGGTGACAGAGTAATGCTTTTAGACTGCTCACTCCCCATATATTCCCTATCGGCGTCTTTGCCTTTGCTGATGATGTCATCCACCTCGAAGTATGCCTCTGGGAGTGCTGTATTCCAGTAATTTCGGTAGTGTGTTCTGTAACTGTGTAATGCTGTAGTGTGATAAGGTAGTTAGGTATATGTTTGAATCCCAGCCCTGCCAAGTGTGTGTGTTTGTTTCCAGCTGCCTGGGGACAGAGTAATGCTTTTAGACTGCTCACTCCCCATACATTCCCTATCGGCGTCTTTGCCTTTGCTGATGATGTCATCCACCTAGAAGTATGCCTCTGGGAGTGCTGTATTCCAGTAATCTCGGTTGTGCGTTCTGTAACTTCATAATGCTGTAGTGTAATAAGATAGTTAGATGTATGTTCAAATCCCAGCCCTTCCAAGTGTGTGTGTTTCCAGCTGCCTGGGGACAGAGTAATGCTTTTAGACTGCTCAATCTCCATACATTCCCTATTGGCGTCTTTGCCTTTGCTGATGATGTCACCCACCTAGAAGTATGCCTCTGGGAGTGCTGTGTTCCAGGAATCTCGATAGCGCAGTCTGTAACTGTGTAATGCTGTAGTGTGATAGAAAAGACAGATAGGTGTTCGATTCTAAGTCATGACAGGTGTGCGTGTTTGGCAGATGTTTCTTATGTGTTGGTATCTGTGAGTGGCTAGCTCCATGATGTGTTGAGTGTGTTTTGTTGCATTCCTATATAGTGTCCACAAATGTCATAATCGGCCAAGAGACTGGGCTGTCAACACATGCACATACATTCGCCAATAGGTCTGGTGGATAAATGTCAGCCGCCCTACTCTTACCCTTACTACCATCTGACCTGTGTGATGCAACGTAACACACTTGCCTTGATAGTAACACCACTACATAATGGTTTCCCTTTCATTCTTGTCTAATGCTTTGGTGTCATGTGGTCCGCT
This sequence comes from Protopterus annectens, assembly GCF_019279795.1. NCBI lineage: Eukaryota > Metazoa > Chordata > Ceratodontiformes > Protopteridae > Protopterus > Protopterus annectens. Next base: position 1,319,520,416 of record NC_056731.1, on the reverse strand, counting down.
GCTGTGATGTAAATTCAATATCTACGTCTGTGTGTATATGTATATGTGTGTGTGTGTGTGTGTGTGTGTGTGTGTGTGTGTGTGTGTATATATATATATATATATATATATTTATATATATATATATATATATATATATATATATATATATATATATTTATATATATATATATATATATATATATATATATATATATATGGACATTAGCACAATTGAATGTCTGTGCTGGATGACCTGTACATGATCTCCTCAGATGTATGTATATCTGCCATGGCTTAGTGGTAAAGCGCTTCGTCTGTGGTGTAGAGGGTCCTGGGTTCTAGTCATGTAGAGACTGATTATTTTGTTGATGGGAAGAAAAAGGGGCATCGAATATGGTGATAGTAAGTCACCTTTAGCCAGTTATGTGTGGATCTGAGCGACAGTAAGCAGTGATTATTAATTTGGGGATCAGTATGGGTCATAGGACTATGCATGAGAAGACAATACTATGCAAATGAGGTTGACAATAGTGAATCCCGTTTATCCCCAGGGTGTGATGCAGATCCCAAGAGTGTATGTGTGTAGATAGCCAGGTGCAGGACTGGAGTATAGGTGAAGGCATGGGAGGGGTTTTAGGCATACTGTACGAACATTGGAGCCCTGTGCCTCGGGATTGCTCCTGCCTTAGCACGCCTAAGCTAGGGGTGTGTCTATATCTGCCTGGTGAAATTGGGAGGGACAACAGCAGTAGTGGAGTAGTCAAGGTGAACAGGCTGCACAGACTGGTGATAATTAGCACAATCAGCAGATTACATGGCCAGGCCACCCATGAACACTACGGTAAAGTGACCAGGCACCATACACACAGGTTTCTCCCACACTCTACACCACCGGTGTATACATGCGGGGACACTTCTCGACACAATCCAAACAAATGAGAAGGGCTGCAACAGGCAACATGGACCAAGATGTGCAAGAGGCTCAGGGTGGTGAGGATGTGAATGCTGCCGAACAACCCTTAGTGAGGTGACAGAACACTTTACAGACCCAGGATAACCTACCAGGGGCTACATGGGCTGGAGATAATGGAGTGCTATGGGGTGGACAGACACCTCCTACAGCAGCTTGGTGAACTGCGCCGGCCACACCTGACACATTGAACAGGCTGAGGGAAACCCATCCCAGTGGATACCAAGGTATGTGTTGGCCTAGGTATACTAGCCACAGGTACCTCCCAATGCACAACTGGGGATATCTTGGGGATCTCACAGGCATCTGTATCCAGAGTATTGCACCAGTTCACAGATGCCATGTCACCACGTGCCAGTGAACACGTACAATGTCCTCAACACATGTGCTTTGTTGGCCAGCAATATGCGTCTCTCCCACCAAATGGCTGACTACCCTGGGGTACTGGGTGCTATAGCCTACACGCACATATAAATCAAAGCGCCACCCGGTGAGCGGGGTAGGGCCTACAGTCACTGCAGGGGCATACCATCCAAAAGCTAGGCCATATGTGATGGACAGGGCATTAAACTGAATGTGTGTGCTGTCTGCCCTGGAAGCTATAACAATTCCGATATGTGGCATCTGACGCAGCTGTACCACACCTTTGGCAATATGGACATCCCCTACAGTCACATAGTGGGGAATGCTGGGTAACCACTTGAGTCGTGGCTGAAGACACCCATCAGCAATGCACACACACCTGAACAACTACACCATTCTGAGGCACACGCACAGGCAAAACATATTATTGAGTGTGTGTTTGGGATGTTGAGGTCACAGTTCTGGTGTCTGGACACATCCGATGGAGCTTTGCAGTATTCCCCAGCTACATGCACACAAATTGTTATGGTATGTGCTATGCTACACAATCTGATCCTGCGGTAACAGTTGCAGCAGGAACAGCATGGGGCAGGGCCCCACAGCCCCCCACCAATGCCAAGGCCTGTACAGGCACAGTGTGACTTGGAGGAGGAACTACCTGAGCTGGACCCAGTCGGCGAAAGGAGGCATGCACAGTATGACCTGCCCTTGGCAAGGAGGCAACACATGGCATATGCACTGACACAGTAGGTACCCAGGGAATCTCACCCTCTCTGACTCGCACAGACAGTACAAGGGATGCCAAACATGACACTACCTGTGCTCAGCCATGTACAGGACATGCACTGTGTGCATCCAACATAGGCAACCCTCCAGCACCATCCTCAACTCTGGAACACCCCCAAGGTAAGTCAATCAACCTACCAATTGGCAGTTGCATTAGAATGTGTATTTACCTGTAGCTATGGTATGGATGTGAGCATACAAGGGAATTTGGTGGCCGACTGTTATGGCAGCAGACAGTGCATGTCCATAGTGGCACCATGACATCTGTAGCAGAAACCGGGGTCACAATAGTAGCCAGTAGTACATAGGGTGTCCTAACCCACTGCAGGTTATGAGCTGAACATCATGTCTGTCCATACAGCCCACACAAGTCTCATACAGCTGGACAGGTGTAGACCATTAGAGGGAAATGCTAATACAATAGCCTCTGTAGATGCACAATGGATGAACCCAACCCCCTACAAACACACACACAGACTACAGCAGGCCAGGCAGTTGGATGCAGGTTGTGAAGGCTAGGACGTCTGAAACCACTATGCTGGTAATTCAAGCTAGGATCCAACGTACACTGGTATGCCTCCAACCAGTAATTTAGGTGGGTACACACACTGAAATGGAGTACCTGGCATATCAGTACAGTAGTCGCAAATGTGTACAACTGTCAGCTGTGCCCCCCCTTCCAACGTACACATGTGCGCCACCCCCGGTGCTGTGCATGACTGTGGATGCAGTTGACTGTCCCCCCACGCTGTGCAGAAATGTAGCAACAGTCAATGCCACATGACCATTAGCTACCCTGCAGATACAGCATGCCACCTGTCGGTATACAACGCAGGGGTCAGCACCACAGTACTGACTATATGGACATGTGACACATGCAATCCAGTTGACCATACTGGGCATGCTCAAACACATGACGGTATGACGGTAATGTCAGTCGACAACATGCGTAACAGTCATACTGGGCATGCTCACACACTGAAACACAGAATGGCCAGGTCTACAAACACCAGTGGTCCGGACATATCTGACAGTACCTTGCTATAATGTTGGATGACTGTGCTGTATGGTATGTGTGTGGTACTGTCTATTGTCTGTATATATGCCATGGTGTATTGGCAATTCACATGAGCTGTGTGCGCAGAGTATTGCTACCAACACGTGCAAAGGACGGTTCCTTGTTTTCGTCCAGAACGATGCCTTTGGATACGGAGTGGGTAAGGCACATTCCAGCCAGTGGGAGTATTTGTGCATGGGTATGCGCATTGTTAAACATTGCTGACCTCTGGTTACAGCTCTTTATACTTGTTTAGACTCCACATTTCTTTAACAGTGCAATACTCGCATGCTGGTAAACAAACACGCGTACACCCGCTCGCTCACTCACTTGCACGTGCACCGACATTGGTGCTTCCATTTGTCACTCACGCTGGGTGAGCGCGATCCCTTGTGATGCCTATTACATTGTACTACATGATTACAGTATCGGGTATGGCTGACCATTAGGTGACGGCAGGTGTTCGACTGTACGGACTCGGCAGCCTGTCCAGTGACGTCATCATATCATATGCTTCTTCCTCATACAATCTGCTCCCATCTGGCTGATACATGGGAACTGATACTCTGCAATGCTGACATGTGAATGTGTTTTGGGAAATGCATCTCTCAGCCGGGTCATGCTACCGCATACCTATTGTAGGACTTCCACCTTTTAGATTGTACACATTCTAGGCGTAACACCTTTCCCACTTTGCATGGGACAGTCCCTCATTAGGCATATGTGTCATGCGACAATACTGTTGCCATAGCTAATGTCCTGATTACAGGACAATATTATATTCTACGTGTCTGTAATAGTTGCATGTAATGGTTATTGTATACATGACACGTCTATATGTTATGTGAAGTAGCATAAGCAACCTGACTGCTGCTTGACTAGGCTTTGATTTGTGCGACTATGTATATGTCTCTACTATGCATGGCTGTAGGTATATTCTGACATGGTATGTCTGACATTTCTACAGAGCAGCTCCCACTTTGGCCATTTGGAAAGGTGGCAGCCCTATAGGACCTATATGTAGAGCTGTCACATTTGGCAAGGCAACACATACCCACAGCCAGTAGCATACTGACTACTTCACCGGTTTGCATATGTTAAGATTATTCTTCTAGCATTATAGTTGCTACTACTGTTTCCTATAACATGTACCTGTTGCAGATACAATAATATCATTTTATAACACCACTACACACAATATATGAACTCTTTTCCCGATATCACAGGCCATGTGCCGTAACATTCATTTTGCAGGACACAACTGCCCAGAGTAGAGTGTCCCTCACAAAGGTGGACAGGTGGTAACCCCACACTATTATACTATCAACTACCTATGGTGGTCGGCGGAATATGCGCTTTCCGTCACTGGCAGACCTCACATACGAATGGGGGAGAATGAACACTTGTATCAGGGACACTGCATAACACCCTGAGGAACACATTTGGATGATTGGTTCTATTAACCTGACACATTGACAGTCACGGGGCATATGTATTCATTCACATTTGTTGAGGTACATGCTGTACATGACTCATACATGCATTCATTAATCATTACGTGTATTCCGCCACCTGTCCACCTAAACGTACTAGTTCTGGAAGTGTTTAGCTAGGACTGTGTTACATTCTGATTCGGAATCATGAATGTCCATGCTAATCAGGAACAAGGCACTGTTATAGTCCCTTTGTTTTCCCACAATGGTTTACGGACTATCCAGTAGATGTGCTCTTCAGGTGGGGGAGGTATAGGCATCTGCTTTGCCCACATAGGAATATTAATTACTTCCACGAGGCGTGCCTAATACATCTCTGCCAATTGACACCTGCACACTTATGCCCATTATGGCATACCCATGATTCCCCTACCTGACACCCCTCTACAGCACTCATGACTCATACTTACTGTGAGCACAGCTGGGTTATGAACACTCCACTACACACTGCACACACTCCCCATCTCGGGACACATGTCGTGCATTCTGTCAAACCATGTGTTATCAGACTTGCACAACCTACTGTTACGTGTACAGCTACAGCCTGCTCGCATCAATTACCACGGGTTCATATGTAAAGTGAATTATTGGTGTCCCGCAAAGGACCCCGTTATCCATGTTTAAAGTGTAGACCTTGCAGATCTCTCACACTGGTACTTTCCTGCCGGTGTTTTTGAAAGCAGCGGTGTATTCACCTTTATTGCGTGTCTGTATATATATATATATATATATATATATATATATATATATATATATGATATTATATTTATATATATATATATATATATATATATATATATATATATATATATATATATATGGAGAGAGAGATATGCTGTCAGGCATTATGTCTATTCCGCCATCTGTTGACCTAATATCACTAGTTCTGGCGGGGTTTAGTTAGGACTGTGTTGGATTCCGATTCGTAATCATGGACGTCCATGATCATTGGGTACAGGGCACTGATATAATCCCTATGCATTCCCCAAATGGCTTACGGACTACCCAGTAGATATGCTCTTCATGTTTGGGAGTTATGAGCGTCAGCAATGCCCACATAGGCATATTAATTACTTCCGCTGGGCATGCCTACTACGTCTCTGCCAACCGACGCCTGCACACGTAGGCCGATTATTGCATACCCATGATTCATCTACATGACACCCCTCTACAGCACTCATGACTCATACTTACTGTGAGCGCAGCTGGTGTATGAACACACCCCTACACACTGCCCCCTCTCCCCGTCTTGGGACACATGTCGTATGTCTTGTCAACCCATGTGTTATTACACTTGCACAACCTACTGTTCCGTGTACAGCTACATCCTGCTCGCATTGATAACCACAGGTTCACACGTAAAGTGAATTTTTCGTGTCCCGCAAGGGACACCGTTATCCATGTTTAAAGTGTAGACCTTGCAGATCTCTCACACTGGTACTTTCCTGCCGGTGTTTTTGAAAGCGGCGGTGTATTCACCTTTATTGCGTGTCTGTATATATATATATATATATATATATATATATATATATATATATATATATATATATATATATATATATATATATATATATATATATATATATATATAGAGAGAGAGAGAGAGATATGCTGTCAGGCATTATGTCTATTCCACCATCTGTTGACCTAATATCCCTAGTTCTGGCAGGGTTTAGTTAGGACTGTGTTGGATTCTGATTCGTAATCACGGATGTCCATGATCATTGGGTACAGGGCACTGATATAATCCCTATGTGTTCCCCAAATGGCTTACGGACTACCCAGTAGATATGCTCTTCATGTTTGGGAGTTATGAGCATCAGCAATGCCCACATAGGCATATTAATTACTTCTGCTGGGCGTGCCTAATACATTTCTGCCAACCGACACCTGCACACGCAGACCCATTATTGCATACCCATGATTCACCTACCTGACACCCCTCTACAGCACACATGACTCATACTTACTGTGAGCGCAGCTGGTGTATGAACACACTCCTACACACTGCCCACTCTCCCTGTCTCAGGACACATGTCGTACGTCTTGTCAACCCATGTGTTATCACACTTGCACAACCTACTGTTCCGTGTACAGCTTCATCCTGCTCGCCTCAATGACCATAGGCTGCTTGTATAGTGAATTTTTGGTGTCCCGCAAGGGACCCCGTTATCCATGTTTAAAGTGTAGACCTTGCAGATCTCTCCCACTGGTACTTTCCTGCTGGTGGTTTGGAAAGCAGCGGTGCATTTACCTTTATTGCATGTCTGTATGTCTCACCGGCCTAGCTGAGTAGTGTGGGGGTAAACGTTTGTTTATTGGACCTCCCAGTAACATATGCCCAGTCTGAACATATGTTACCCATAATTGCTTGCTGTACAGTAAACTAGTTATGTACATGTGTATATCTACAATGACATATATATATTTAATTTGTGTATATGTGTATTTATCAATAAATGTCGTATGTGTGGATACATATATATATATATATATATATATATATATATATATATATATATATATATATATATATATATTTGTATATGTGTGTGTATGTATGCATGTATGTATATGTGTATATACACATTTGTGTGTCCGTTGACCAATACATTTCCCATAGAAACACACTTACACATGCTTATTGGGTTTTATCTCTGCTTCAACAGCATACTATTGCCTTTGTCATTATGACACCGACACTTCACTCTGGTTAACTTGTAATCGGTATATAGCACGATATACAGCAGACAGATGTCGTACTTTGTTCAAGTATGGAGTACCGCTGATAAGTGTGTTGTGATACAGTGTCATTTGACCTATTTCTCGTCTACACAGCCTAGTATACCTGCTATTGTATTTGTGTCTGTGCACATTCCTATTATTTATGTCAATAAATGGAGTGCATGTGTTACAGAGAATGTACGTCAACATCTGCATATTGTTGTGTCTTTCAGCTTTTCCCGGTTAGGGGTTGCCACTGCGGAACTCTGGTCCACTACTGATTGGCTGATAGACTTTTACGTGCATAGTTGCCAGCCCTGACACACAACCTTCAACAACAGTACGCCCATTCATGCATGTCTCCACACAGAAGACGTTCTAGCTGAGAATCACTTCTACGTACTAGCTGACCTACACAGGCCGCTCCATTGGAACCGGCGCAACCAACCCTGGAACACCTGTATCCATAATGGCATAGCCATAGTTCCTTCAAACCACCCATGTTGAGTTTCCATGCATAACAGCCATTATCCACATGATATCGCAGCCATGACACACCTTTACACATTGCCCTCTCCAGACTGTTAGGGGGCCCTACACACATTTTGTACCACCTTGTGTATTATTTACACATACGTGCCTTTCCTGGTGTTATGGATTATGGTCATTTGCGGGTTACATGTGTAGGTGGTCACAACATGTAATACATTCCATCTGTGTGTAATGTTGATGTAGCAGTTCAATGATATTATGCCCACTGGTATGACCCTGCCTCTGGTGTGAATGGCGGTGCTCTGCTCACTCTTGGGCAGCTTTATCTGACATACACTGCAAGCACTATATAATACCTTAGTTGCTCTAGATTCCCTTCACAGCCCTTGTGTATGCTTTCTCCTTTTGGCGTTCATTCTATATATATATATATATATATATATATATATATATATATATATATATATATATATATATATATATATATATATATATATATATATATATATATTTAATTATTTCTTTTCATGTATTTCTTTATTTTATATCTGTGGATATATATCTATACACACATCTATATAGCTATATATACATATATAAGTTACATCTGAACAAAACAACATACATTTCTTATGCTGGGAGCTGCTTACACACGCGCAGGCACACTTGCATATCCTTATTGTGAGTTACATATGTTTACTGCCACGTCTTTGTGTTTAGGTGTGCCTTATTCATTATGACAGTTCCACTTTGATTGATGGAATCCAGTTAACATCCCCATGTGAAACACACGTTCACCTTTACGTGTTTAAATGTTGGCTTTACAGCACAGAGGCTTTCATTACACAAGAAAGTGATATGTGCTATAGTCGTACTTGAACCGGGAATGCGTTTACGTTAGGTGGATGCTCTAACCACTACACTATTGGTGTTCTGCTTCATTTATATGTATACCCATGGTTCATAGCTACCCTAACATATGCCTCACCGCTTCACTTACACAGCAGGCATCCATTCTTCTGCTGGGACAACCGCGGTACTACACATATGACATTCCCTATTCCCTACTGCTCTGGACCCGTGCTGCATGTCTACTCACTCCAAGGATATTCAGAACTCCAACGCTTATAGTCCTGGCACATACGTGTGTTTGATTGTCAGGGTGTTCATGTGCTGGTTCGGGTTTAGGCTTGTCCGACTGGTGACCAGCACTGCCCTGTACCTGTTCAAATGTCAGACGTAGCACATGGACAGAGTCGGTCCTGATTTTAACATTCTACCTGTGTTTACAGACGCAGGGGATTGGGCACCTCTGACCACATTATTAGGTCGGCACTACATAATATAGGGTGGGGTTGGTTCCACTGGTGTTTCCCTTCACATTTGACTATTTCATTCATTCATATATACGATGAATGTTATTCTGGACATCACTTATGAATTCACTACAGGTATGCAATAGTTCTGTCAACAAATGTAACAGTTGGTTGGTGTACATATGTGTATGGACCTCTGTGATACTCGGGTCTAATTTCAACAGTGACAGGGACAAGGCAATGACAAATCAGGGACAATCACGGACACTTCTACAACATTAGTACTATTAACTTGGAATGTGTTGACAGATTCGGAGACATATGTATTACTACTTATTTTCTGCAGTTAAATGCATCTATTACTCTTAATTCTTGTCATTAGTCATCCTCATTCAGCACCTTTCCTCCAAAGGTCCATGGCTTTGTGAGTGATTCAGAGGCTGGCCAGTTATTGTGCGAATGCTCTGACCATTGGTAGGGTTGCCACATTTTCATATGTACAGGATGGGATATATTCTGGACACACCAGATTGTTTAGGCCAACACATACCCACGGTCAGTGCAGGGTTTAGAACATTCATTATTTTCCTAGCTGAGAGCCTATTCCTTTAGCACTTTCATTGCTTAGTCTGTTTCTTGTATGAATTATGTATTTTATATCCAGACATGACTGCTTTAGGCAACTGTTACATGCAGTATGGTACATAGTTATTCCCGACAATCACAGGACATTTGCCATTGTATCATTGATGGTCAGGACACACCTACCCAAGCAGTGACTGTCCCTCACACAGTGGGTCAGGAGGTACCCTGTTTACGTCACTGCCTTAATCACCCTATTTCCAAGTGCCACTATGCGAATGTGTACAATATATTCTCTCGATTATTCATGTGTGGAAATGTGCGTCACGGGCAGGTGTTTGATCCTGGGTAGTAAGTTCTGCATGACTGTCTAGGGCTGGACAGTCTCGTTCACCACTACTGCACATTCAACTTGTGTCCGGATGTCTACAGGACTGGACATCATCTCCTGATACCCCGTCTGATGTTTACACAGGTTACTTATCCCATGAGGGATATCCAAAAATTGAACAAGACCAATACCGTCCATTCTTTTGGCTTTACAAAAATGTGATGGGGTTTTACATGCAAGGGATACATAGTTTGCAATCCTGAAACTACCTAGGGTGACACTGCCTACTACATATGAGTAGTGGTCACTATGTGTAGATATGGCTGCGCCAAGCTAGTAGGCCGAGTATGGCTGGATTTGGTGGACGTTCAGGTATGGGGTCGGGTTGTGTGCTGTGGAGGGGATGATGGGTATTCACTTATGGATCCAGGTGTGTTGCATTTGAATGGGCTGGTTCCATCCAGACTATTCTGTGGGTATGTGCCGGTGATGTTTCTGTACATTTGTATCGCACATTTTAATATACATATGTTTGTGTGATTGTGTTCTACAGTATGGCCTGTCAGGTTGTATTGCAGATGTGTATACTTGTTCTTTGTGTTTCTTTTGGATTCACCCGCTGCTCCCTCATACACCTCCAGTTCACCTATTCTGCATACAACACAGTCTCGCCTTTGTGGATTATACCATTACCCATCCCCCCCACACACATATTCCTGACACTCCATCCATCACTTCTTTGGTTGATGGCCCATGACACGGTCAGGGGAACACATTGCATACACTACATATGTCAGGTATCTGTCTGGTTGTGTGGACTACCCTGGCATGTTTCACCTCCTTCCACATGCTGTACATCACACACATAGGTACATGCCCATACTTAACTTTCTTGACATGGTTAGTACACCCGGATAATACCCATTCAACTGTGACACATCCTGACAAGTACGGCTTGGACCGCATATGGGCGGATTTTGGCTGACTGCTCTGACCATTGGTAGGGTGCCACCTTTTCATATGTCCAGGATGGGAGATATTCCGGACACATCTCTGATTTTACAGGGCAACACATACCCACGGTCAGCACTACGGATAATACTTTTCCTTTCTGCCTACATGTTAGCTTATTGTTGTAGCAGTTTATATGCTCCTTCTGTTTCCTTTTCTTGCTTATTCTATTTCTTGTCACATGTGGTATGTTACATACGGACATACCTATTGTATGTGACTATTACATGCGTTGTAGGATATAATTCTGTCATACGGTCGCTAGGTATTTACATTTATCATGGTTTTGGTATGGACACATCTGCCCAGCTGTGTACTATCCCTCACAATGTGGGACAGCTGGTAACCCTGACCATTGGGCTAGATGTAGCTATTGGCGGCGCGCTAACATGTTGCATTTCACTTCCACTTGGCATAACTATCTACACTGCGTTAGAATACGGACACACGGTTTTCAATGTCATTTGTTCGAGGGATGGAGACTCGATATTCCCTACCGTGCATTTGTGTTTGCTTCTTAATTTTGTGTTCGCAAGAACTGTCTTTTATGCTTTGCATACGTTTCCATATCCACGGACACTGACAGGTGTGATTACTATTGCAGGCAAATTGTTATATGCAAGCATTTTAGGTTGCACGTTGACAGCTGACATTTCCATGCCTCCGTGCGGCACTTCGACATGCCCTATGCACTCGCACTCATTTCCTATGCACGTGGCTGTGGCGACAGCGCACCTTTATTAATATGCATTTGGTGCTACTGCGCCATCTACATGCTGCACGGTCGGCGCAAGCCTAACGCCGGCCTTGCGCCGAGCTTCATGATTCCCGGGGCTTATTCAATAAGTTCATAGTTTCTGTTTATATATTGTGCTTATAATAATCTTTTTGTACAGAACGGTCATCTTGCTAAGTAAACTCCATGTAGGGTTTGTGTAGAGCCTAAATGGAGTGTTATCATGTACACAAAGTAGTACCTGTGGGAGTGGCACTTAATGAATATTAATAAAGTTTTGTACATTTAAACAAGGGTTCTTGGTGCACACCAGTGCATCTGGCTATGAAACCTCTTTGTAAATGTGGATAGCACTGCTGTATAAGTTTGCAGTCTGGGAAAGGTTGATTGCATGGCAATTTCTTTTCCCATCTCAATATCTATATATATATATATATATATATATATATATATATATATATATTAATATTATATGTGGGATTCAGGGCAGAGAAGCAGAGGAAAGGATGGCAGAGAAAACAAGCCTGGGGTTGGAAAACTGAACAGGGACAAGGACGAAGGGAAATATACAGAGAAGGATAGAAGAAATTAGTATAGATGAAAACCAGATTACACATTCCTTACATAATTTTCATATATATAATTATACATCTTTGAATATTGACAAAGAACATTTTAGGTTATTTTCCAAGGGTATGAAGAATATGCCTTCTAGTAGGTTTAATTTGATTGACACACTTGTAGAGCTGAAGTTATATTTAAGGAAATTAAACCTTGCCATCTATTTTAAGGTTTACAGTCAAAAGTGATTTAAGAACAATAGACTTTTTGGATGTACAAATAACCAAATATTTGATAGGTAACTTAATAACTTCCTTATATAGGAAAGATTGCTGGAGCAATCATTATTTAGATTTCTCCAGCATGCAATCCTAGACGTACTTTTACAAATATAGTAGTGGGGCAGGGTTTACGCATATCAAGAATATGTACTGAGGAAGCTATGTTTGAAAATGAACTTGAGACACTACATAAACATATGGAACAGAAGGGATATACAAATAAAATAATGGAAGAAGGACTTGAGATAGCGAAAAGGGACAGAACAGCTAGAGCCAAACCATGGTTCAAAAGTTCTAGGTCCAATTATACGAACAATACCTATCTATAGACCTAGAGTTATGCTGCGTTATCGTAATAACATAAATGGCATTTGTGAAATAATTAAACAAAACTGAAAGATTTTGTTAAGTGAAGATAAACTGAAAGCTCTATTAGAAGTAAAAACAAGTTTTGGGTTTAGACCCAATAGTAGCTTAAAAGATCTATTGTGTAGAGAACCTATTATGAAGGCTAAAAAATAATTAATTTCTGATAGAATAGGCACTTTTTCCTGCAGGCACTGCAAAGTGTGTTCAATGATTAGTAATAGGAACTATTTTTAACATCCTGTCACTAAGAAGAAGTATGTTTTTAAGTTATATGCTGACTGTCACACAGAAAATGTGGTATATTTAGTGGTATGTCAATCCTGCCCCAGTTTCTATGTGGGTAAAACTAACTGCAAGTTAAAAACTAGAATATCTCATCATATGTCAAGCATAAGGCAAAAAGATGAACGAAATGCCTTATATTTACATATATCCAAAAATCCAGAACATATATTTTATTTTATGGTTATACAAATCACCCACATTAATAAGAGAGGGGGGATATAGTGAGGTTCATTGAATGTAAGGAGCTGCAATGGATAATAGAATTAGCAGTGGACCACTCACCAGGACTGAACACAGCTATACCTTTAAAACCAGCCTTGAGAAAGAGGCAGGTAGTGAAATGATTGGTAGAACAATTTTAAATAGTAATACATAAATGGATTTTAAAACACATTGTTATATTGTCTGAAGAAGGGTTATCCCAAAAGCGCTTACAGTTTTTATTTATTTTAAGCAATAAAGTTTGTGTTCATGACAGTCTGTTGAACTCAGCTGTTTTTGTTCTGCAATGTAAATAAAGTATATGATATTCTTAATAACACAGGTACCTATGAGGTTATATCTTTTAATGAAGTAAATATAGTTCATAGTTTAGTACTAGACTAACTGCTGTTATGGGCCATTTTAAGCCTAGCCAATTACCCATTGTGAGAATTAAACCCTGCACCTTGTGATTGTAAGGTAAACACCTTAACCATTATACCAACCTCCCACTCCCATATAGCTCATTGACATATAGATCTATACTTAGAAGAATTTATGTTAGATGATTGAATATCACAGGATACCTACAACTTCTTGAGAGTGGAGTACCCCACTTTAGCTACCATAGCAGGGGTTCCTAAAATACATAAGAACATAGTAGAACCCCCATTCCATCCCATTACATCAGGAAGCAAGGCTAAGACCTTTCCATTTGGAGTGGTGATAGATAGGTCCTTAAAACATGTTTATAATAAAGTCCAGCATCTGGTCAAAGATTCATGGGACTTTCTAAGCAGACTGAAAGCTGAAATCTGGGACAAGGATCTAATCTTTTTAACCATAGATCTAGTAGACTTGTTTTCATGCATTCCTAAAGATGAAGGGTTAGTAAGCTTCAGTAACAGCATGAGAAAATATTCAGGCTTGGAATGGGACAGGATTAAACTACTGGTAGAATTTATGACTATTGTTTTGGAGAACAATATTATATATTTCGAAGGAGAAATATATAAACAGACTAAGGAAGTAGCTATGGGGGCAGTATGTGCCCCATATATGCTAACGTGGTTCTATTGGACTGTGAGGATGAATATATATTTAAGATACAGTACACAGATAAGATTATTAAATATGTACATTTCCTGGATGATATTTTTATTCTATGGAGAGGTACTATCGAAGAAACTGAGGAATTTTTAGGATATTTGAATCATGCTTGTACTTACGTATTATTCTATAATATTCAAGGGATAGCTTACTTGGATACTTTTATCTCTCACACTGACAAAGGGTTTAAATCTAGAATATACAAGAAAAGCACCTTTAGTAATTCTTATTTAGAATATAGTAGTTGTTATCCTTGGAAACAAAAAAATAGTATACTGAAAAGGCAGTGTATAAGAGCAGCTCGGATGACCTCTGACTATGAGGAGATGAGAAGTGAGATTGCCAATATTGGCAAAATGTTTAACGACAGAGGATACCCTGTTTCTATGATTAATGATGTTTATCAATATGTTATAAGAGAATGAGGTAAAAATCTAAACCATTATTAGGAGCAGAATTGGTAAGTAATAGAAATACAGAGGGAAATAATAGTTTTAGTAGAGCATTAATATTAGAATATAATCCAACAGCAGAAATAGTAAAAGTATAGTTACACAAACTTGGGCTCACCTAAAAGGTGATGCTGAGGTTTGTAGATTCTTGAGGCACAAGCCTAACTTCGTGTACAAAACTGCCTCAAACTTGAAAAATAAATTTGAATATACTAGAGGTATACAAGCACAAGGAAGAATTAATGAAGGTACTAGGAAATGTGGTAGGTGCAACCAGTGCTGTGCTATCATAGAAGACAACTACATTATTCTAGAGAATGTTAGAAGACAACTAGATTATTCTAGAGATTGTTAGAAGACAACTACATTATTCTAGAGATTGTTAGAAGACAACTACATTATTCTAGAGATTGTTAGAAGACAACTACATTATTCTAGAGATTGTTAGAAGACAACTACATTATTCTAGAGAATGTTAATAAAACAGATATATTTTAAGAAAGGGAACTGTAATACTAAGGAGGTGATATACTTAGCTAAGTGTAACAGCTGTGCTGCATTTTATATAGGGAAAACCTGTAGAGCATTTAAAAGCAGGATATGCAAACATCTTTATAATATAAGGAGAATGGACAAAAATAGTGCCCTATATAGACATATAGTAGCTAATCCTACTTGTGCTGCCTTCAGGTTTGGAATTGTGGAAATAGTTATATCACATCCCAGGGGAGGGAGAGGAATATAAAAGCTATTTTAAAAGAGATAGAGATGAGATGGCAGTTGTTGTTAAATGCAACTTGTGCCCCTGATATTAATGATAACATTACTATTACACCTTTTCTGGAATTGAGACAATAGTAGATATAACAATAAGTATGAGTGTATCATTGTTATAAATATGTCACACTATTATGCATATATTGTATATAGGTTAAGCTTCAGCTTGTCATTAGAACGTCTTATAGTTTATTATTTATTTATAAGCTTTGGTGTTTTATATATGCTGTTTTTTTATTTAAACTGGAACTCACATGGCAGATTGTTACTGTTGCTTTAAGCTAATGAAGTAGCTGCTGTTAATTAATGAACTCATTGACTTGAAAATGGTATAAATATCAGTAGTGAATCTCTTTTTATTGATTCTGATGAAGTCCATGGTGCAGTAGTCGAAAGCGCTAAATCTTATGGAGTTTTGGATGTGAATAAAAGACTGTTCGTTTTTCCAATTTACATTGAGTGGACTGCTGTGGCTGTTGAAGGGCTTGGGAACAACATAAATCTGTTGTGAAGCCAAATGGACCAAATTAAGTGTGTCAAGTAGACACGTGTGAAATGGAGAGCTATGTATGGGGCATTTTTTTTGGGACAGGTGCCATTTTTTATGTTTTAAGGAGAGAGAGGAATATTGGGGAAGGGACACAGGTATGTCTGGGCCAGACAAGTTGGGAAGGTGAGGAACAATTTGCTGACAGATAAGACATATAAGACAAAATGCAGGGTTGGTGAAGGACACAAGGGGGGTGAACACCATGGCTGGAGTGAGGGTAGGGAAATCACAAAGTTATGGACATCAAGTTTGGTGACAGTGAGGATCGAGTCCTCACACTCAGGACTGTCATCACTGTCACCTCACTGCACTGATGGCTATAGTGTCTGATGTCTGCGTGTCCTTATGTTATTCAGGACAATGATGGAGAACAGTGTCTCCACTTAGAATAGGCATGCAACAATTGTGTGGCACATAGTCCTATGCACCATACTTGGCAGTTCAGCTCAGATAACAAAATCACTCCCTCTGCCTCTACTTCCAGAGGGAACCACAGGCCTATCTTCTGGGGAAGAACTACCTGAGGGTCCAGGTAGGGGAGGGGCAGCAGGGGGGTGCGGCCAGGCTGCAGCCCAGAAGTGGTGTGCCTTGGTGCTATAGCTGGTGGAGTGAGTGTAGGTGGATCATGGGGAATCGGCCTACCATGATGTGCTTTAGTAATGAAATAAAACATTAAAATACAATAATAAAATAAAACATAACTGGAAAAATGTAAATAATAAAAAATGATAAAAAAATATAAATAATTATAAAAAATACCAACACAATTAAAAATAATAAGAAATAAAACATAGGCAGCAAAGAAATATAAAATTATATATAACAACACACAAATTAAGTAAAAACAACCAAAAATAAAAAAAAGAAGAAAAGGGTGGGGTGAAAGAAAAAAGGAGAAAATTACTAATGTCATATGTAACATGTAATCCACATATATACAATTCTATGACTCTGTTCTGCTCATACCTTTTCACCTCTTAGTGCAAAAAATCCGGACAAACCCTGACAAAATGGGGGGACAAAGGCTCAAAGATAGGGACATATTTTAAATATTACTCCTATTAACTTAGAAAGTTGCTAAAGTAACACATGTTGGAACATACATTTTTAGGAATGATTTGAAGTCTGAAACTCAAATGTATGCCATTATTTAGTGACTTCAGTCCTCAGATAATGTTATGTATATAAAGACTAGGATCTACCTTCTGTATTGTAACCTGAGGAAGCGCACTAGGTTAGTGCGTGAAAGCGCTTGTTCTCTCTCTCAATAAATTGCTCAACTGTTCATAGTGTTTCGTGGTGGTTCCTTGCAAGTCTACAGATATAATACTGGACTGTTGTTTTGTCCTACAGACTAATGCATGCATACCTTTCCTTTACAGTTGATAAATGCATACTCAGTGTGATACAAGTGTTTAATACAATAAACTGTATTTACTTTTAATGCTACAATAACGGTACTGTTTGGATGCATACATACCACTTGCATCTCATATCAGTGCCAATCTTGCTTCATAAGTTCACAGATTCATCCATCTATCTGCATGAGCCATGGAAAGAGCAGAACACAACAGAATATCATTAAGAATACCAATCATGAACAAATATAGCTGCTAACTCTTACAAGTAGTGCCTGTAAGTGATAATTACACATCTGTGGTGTACCGCCAGACCTACATTCCTCAATCCAATGGTCAAGGGCATCCATCTTCCTCATCCTGAGGTCTCTGTAGTGATTTACATTTTGAGCCTCAACCGCAGGAGCACACTCAAGCAAATCTGCAGTCTGTGGCTACCACTCCACCCATACAGTATAAGAAGGAATCAGTACTGCAAACTAAACAAGGATATACATTTTGAGCTTCAAGAGCAGGAGTACACTCAAGCAAATCTGCAGTCTGCGGCTACCACTCCACCCATATAGTATAAGAAGGAATGAGTACTGCAAACTAAACAAGGATATACATTTTGAACCTCAAGAGCAGGGTCAGTCCACCCAGGCATTCTACTTGTATGTTTTATGAGAGTGAAGCTATTACATTAGCAGTATTTCTTAGTAGTTCTCAGCTTGCTAATAAAACTGACTGTTGTAGCCTTGTGTCCCCCCGCCCGCTAGTACAGTAATCCTAACTGTCCAATAGACAGTATACATTTAATTCACATCCCTGTGACTAAATTAACCATCAAGTAGCCCTCTTAGTGCTTTCTGCCTTAGTTTGTATCACTTGAAGGCCCACCTGTTTGTTTACATCTCTATACATTCCCCTTCATTGCTAATGTATCTCCCTACTCTAATCTGTGCACAAACTGGTTACTAATCAGCAAGTCAATGTGAAGACACACTCCCAACCTTAATAAACTTTGCTGTCTCTTCTCTCCTTCACTTTACAGGTAGTTTGAATTATTACTTACCCCCTCTGAGGCCTTCACTGATTTCCACTGATTGCCTTTCTGGTTTCTTTGCATTCCACCCGGTTTACACCCCTTGTGCTATCTCCCTCCCCCAATACAAAGTCTATATTAGAATCCTGCTGAGCATCGAGCCATCTTTAAATTTCTAGTCTCTCACCAGAACACAAGTGCTCTTCAGCAATTACATTCTGCTTGCCGGTAAGCCATTAGACCTCAGGAATTTGTTTTAAAAGTGTTCAGATTTGTAAAGTAATACTTACTTTTTTCTCTTGTCTTGGTTGGCTCTGCCTCGCTCCATTCACCCTCGCTAACACTCGGGCTCTCTCTGCTCCCCTGCCCTGCCCTCTATTCCCTTCTGTCCCCATTACCTCTACATTTATAGTAATCACAGCCACACCCACAGCTCACCTCCACCAATCACAGCTGCTCAAGTCATATCACATTATACCACACCAACTTGCTCCAGACAAAATACTCCCAATCACTCTCATTCCCACTAGGCATTTTTTACATCACCCACACTACTTCCCCATCCACATATAGTGCAACCCTATAATTCCTATTTAGACCCCCCCACCTAGAAACAACTTAAACTTTATAACCATGACTATCACACAACTAAGTCTTTTCTGTCTTTTCATAATTCTTTACAACACCACAAATTATCACTCTAGCAATATCCCTAAACTTAGTAGCACAACACTGCATTATGCACTCTCGTATACTGACACCACACATTATAAAAATATCTGCCCACAGTTATTCAAGAACTACATAACGGACCAATTCAGAACTAAACACATATGCTCTCATTCCTACTCCAAAAAAAACACAATACTTTCTCACATTCCTCACCAAACTCCAACATCTGTATAACCATTTTAACTCCAGGCTCACCATAACTGGGGATATCCACCCCAACCCAGGCCCAAATCCATCCTGTCCAACACAAACTGCTCCAACACAAATGTCAGAACATAACACCCCCACTTTCTTCATCCCTGGGCAAATCAACAACAGCAGCAAAACCAACCATCTTTTAATGCTGAATATTAATATTAGAAGTATTAAAAATAAAATACCTGAACTCCAGGCCACAATAGCACACTGCTCCCCAGACACAGTTGCTTTAACAGAAGCCTGGCTAAATAAAAACATAGCTAACTCAGAAGTCCTCCCTACCGGCTACAATATCATTAGAGAAGACAGACCACTTCGTAAAGAGGGTGGAACTGCCTTACTGTACATGTCCAACTTAACTGTCCATCAATTACCAAACTCCTACCCCTCCCCCAATAATTGGGCCATACTTATCTCACAACTTCAACTTCACCCTAAAAAGGTCATCACCACAATTGTGATCTATATTCCACCTGGTAATACACCTGCTAGCATTGAAGACTTCTTATCCTGGTGTTCTTCCACATACTCACAAGAAACCCTTATTCTGGGGGACCACCAAGTAATCTAATAAATCTCCATGGCTACCAGTAGCTAGTCCAAATTCCAACTAGATGTGATAAAAAGTCTAAAAGGGACTCCATCCTTGACTGGGTCCTAACTAACAACTCCACATTGTACCCTCACACTGGCAGTCTCCCAGACACCTTAAGTAACCACAACATAATATACTTTATATGCAGTAGAACAAGCATATGCAAAACCACTAACTATATATCCACTAGAAACACAAAAAAAATTATCTCCTGAGGCCCTCAACACTTTACTCTGTAACTGTGACTGGACCCCCTAAAAACCCTCCCACTTGACCAGGCTGTAGCATATTTCAACAAAACATTTCAACAACACCTAGACACTGTCACTCCATTGCGCAAAATCAAGGTTAGAACCTCTACAAACCCCTGGCTCAGTAAAGAAACCAAACAAATCCTCAAGTCCAGAGACACTGCCTGGCTTTACTATAAAAAAACAAAGAAACACAAAGCCTAAGTACCAAGAACTGCGCAAATGTGCAAAAAAATGCATTAGGCTGGACAAAAAATCCTACTACACAACATTACAAACTAAATACCAACACAACCCGCAAAAATTTTGGAAAAATGTAAACCAGCTACTAAAATCCACCCAAAAGGCTACCCCCAAACCAACCACCCCTGACACTAAAGTTCCCATCGAAACACATTTCAACTCCCACTTTGTGAACTCAGTTCTATCCTTAGTATCACAGGACAGTTCCTTCCTCATGATCCCCCCCAACACAAATAACACTAATACAAGCTTTACCCTCAAAACAGTTTCCACCACTTCAATCAAAAGCATGCTCTCCAAACTAAAAACCTCATCAACAGCAGCTGACCTACTCCCCAGCTATTTATTGAAACTCACAGCAGATGCTATTGATATCCCAGTCTCCACTCTCATAAACAGATAAATTGTTGAAAACTATGTGCCCAAACTCTGGAAAATATCCTATGTTACACCCATACATAAAGGTGGGACCTCCACTGAACTTAATAACTACAAAACCATTGCTTTACTCTCCCCCCTGGCCAAAATCCTAGAAAAATGCATCCATACCCAGATGCTAAAATATCTCCTAGATAGCAACATCCTGTCACCTACTCAGCATGGTTTCGGACCTGCCCATAGTACCACTACAGCCCTCCTCTGCTTCACAGACACAGTAAACCATCTCAAAAATGAAGGCATACAAGTGTCAACTCTTTTTTTGGATATGTCCAAAGCATTTGACACAGTCTCACACCAAATCCTGCTAAACAAACTAAACCAATATCATCTATCAAATTCCACTCTTACCTGGTTCCAAAGCTACTTAACTGACCAAGCTGTGAAATGGGAAAATTCTCTCTCTCCTCAGCTGCCCATAACTATAGGAGTCCCACAGGGTTCTATCTTAGGACCACTACTATTCACAGTCTTCACAATTGACCTCCATACCTCCACACAGCATGCATCTATAATTCGGTATGCAGATGACACTATCTTAATCTGTGCTGCACAAAACATTCCCACCCTCCTGTAAATAACTCAGCTAGCATCCTCTGACATTGAAAACTACCTTACCAAAGCCCAACTTATCCTCAATCCAAAGAAAACTCAGCTTATGATTATAACCAGTTCTAACAAAAACACTAACAGTCAATTCACTATCTACTCTACAAATGCTACTCTAATTGCTCCAGTGGCACAGGCTAAGCTATTGGGAATAACCATAGACTCCCACCTAAAATTTGATAGTCATCTCAACTTAACTATTAAAAAAGTACATGCCAAACTGGGGTCACTCTACCGTATCAAACCATTTCTTACCAACAACACAAGATCAGCCATTGCTCTCTCCCAACTTCTATCCACCCTACTCTATGCATCTCCCATTCTGACTAATCTCAACAAAACTGAACTAAGCAAAATGGAAGCCTGCTATAACAGAATTGCCCGCTTTGCTGCAAATTGCTCATATAGAACTCATCACTGTACTGCTTTGAGACAGCTCCACTGGCTTGAACTACCCAAACTCCTAACCTACAATCAGCTCTGCCTCTGTCATTCTATCTATTACCTCCCAATAAGCGTCCTGCTCTCAAAAACCTAGTAGAACATCACTCAGCCAAAAGGCATCTTAGATCATCAAGCAAACTACTACTAGAAGTCACCAACAGCTACAATAGCTTTGGAGATGCCCTATATAGTAGTTCAGTAGCTGAAAAATGGAACTCTGTCCCTACTAGCATTCAAAACACATCATCCAAAGCCTCCTTTAAAGACCTCATCAGGCAACATCTCAAGCAAAGTTGGCAGTGCCATGATTGCTCCCCAGGCTAGTGAAAGTGGATAACATATACATACAAAATCTAGAGCACTTGATAATAGTTTTCAGTCTTACTCACAAACACTGGCTAATCTACAATGTATGTACTGTACCTGTGTACTATGTATGTATTCTACCTATGTTCCAAATTTCAACTGGAAACCACAAATCTGTTAATTACCTTTATTTTTAAAATTAATATTTTTTTGTTTGTTCTCTCCACTGTAACTGTTTACGTGCCGCATACCACTGTAAAAACACGTCTCTTGTAATTTGTGTGTATACTGATCATGTCTAAATAACTAAATGTGTCTGTAATTTTTCTTTGTGAAGCTTTTCTCCCCGGGCCTCTGCTGGAAAAGGGCCTTTTCGGCTCAGTCAGACACCTCCGGTTAACAAATGTAAAATAAAATAAATTAAAACATTTCTATACTGTTTGCTAGTGCAGGGGATACTGGTGGTACTGGATAAATCCCAGGCCAAACTATTCCATGCATCTGATCAGTAATCAGATCTGTGATAGCACTTCTGCAACAGCTGGGGGCCATAATCATTCACTAGGAGTCCAACAAACACTTTGCACTCCTGCACACCCCACCTTTGAGACCGAAATCTCAAAACTTCTCCATGAACACCAGCCATGTCTAATGCAGATGAAGGCCAATCTATAATGATGTTTTCTGCCAATTCCAGTTATCACAGATACTGAGAGTGCTTACTTTTTGATTTCACAACATTTGAAAATGGTGAGCATCGCTTACCATAGTGCAAAAACAGGCAGCATGTTTGTGTGACGGTAACCAGTGCAGAGATGGTAACCAATACAGACATTAATACATAAGTACATAACTGACACAATATTAGTATGTCAGCCATCAGGAAAATAATTCTGATATATGAAATAATAGGTCAACCACTATAATTGAGAGTGACTATAATGTGAAGTGGGACACCATTAAAAACCAATGGTGTCAGCTGTATTCGAACCCTGGACATTATATATGGTAGCTTTACACTTACATCTGTTGCCACAAGAAAAATGAAAAAATGCTTGTCTATGTTTAATTTCGTTGCTATCTAATGCAAGGTGACATCAGTAAAATAAAAGCTAAACACCTTGTAGTCATACTCAGAACCATGTGGACTTCAGCCTGACACTTAACATCTGCAACCACAGGGGAAGTTACATGAGTATCTCCTAAATTAGTATTCATTTCAAGATTCAAACTGTTAAATACAGTGCAATGGCAGTTAGCAGGTTTCTGCCAGGCACAATTACTTTAATAGAATACATTCGATGTCTATTTTTAGATGTCTGGGTCCTGCCTGCTATTTGGGTGGTCCAGTCTTCCAATGTGTGCACTGCTGCTGTGCGCACAAATCAACTGAGCATAGCCAAAGCCATTTGTGCTAAGCACAGCACTGCGCAAACAGTGTCCCAAAAATTAAGAGGAAAAAAAACAAGTAACAACAGGCAGAAACAGAAATCAATGTATGACATACACAGTACAATATTTTAGTACACATGAAATATGTCTACATAGGTCTAGAATCCAAATCACCATTCAGTGCACATTCAGAACAAATGATAGGTGCCTTAACCCTGTTTTTTACACAGACACTTCTGTAGTAAGCAACGACACTCATTTAGCATACAGACAAATTAAACAGAATGTACAGTTATATTAAAACATTATGTTAGCTGTACATTTAGTGAAATGTTCATCTTTGAAAATACTGCACTTAGTGATTACACACCCTGTTATGATTCTTGCTTGCAAACATACAGCATTGTCTTACTTTTCCGTGTTCCTTGGTCAGTCAGCAGTTATCTGACCATTACGCTGGGACATAAAGTGTAAACCATTCTATATCATTGTACTTACAATGTCAAAGGATATTAACTAGGAATAATATGATATGCAGTTGCCAACTAAGGAAAGCCAGGTTGGATGTCACAAACAAACACTGACTGTTCTTTTGGGGTGGGGGAGCAAAGGTGTGTTCCTGCTATGGCACTAACAAGGCTGTGTTGGTCTGGTTACTCTGCTTGTTTGGCATCCTGCCTGTTGTCCTATTTAGGGAGGGTTGAGAAGTCAGAAACTGCAAAGTGTATCCTTACTGCTGAACTTTTCTCTATAATGCTTCCCCATTTCAAAAGTATGGTGAAGTAGGAGGATGGTTTTAGGCTCCTAGGTGGTGAGTCAGAGTGCTATGGCTTGTCTCCTAGCCAATTCAAGGACATACTAAGCACGTCTGTGTCTGCTTACAATCACACCAGCTGCTGGTTCCTCCTCTGACTCATCATTGGCCTGTGGCTGTGTTGACATTGGCATTGTCGGGAGGATGTGTTCCCCTTCCCCTTGCTGATCCTGCTGCAGCTGTTTTCACAAGATTAATTTGGGTAGCATAGTATTGAGGGACATGTCAGTGGATTGTAATGGAGGCCTTGGCCAGATATATGTAGGTACTAGCATTGTGACTGCAGCAGCTCAAAAATATGCTCTATGACATTACAGGTTTGACCATGTATCTCATTAAGGTGTTTGTGTGTGTGTGTGTGTGTGTGTGTGTGTGTGTGTGTGTGTGTGTGTGTGTGTGTGTGTGTGTGTGTGTGTGTGTGCACATGTGTGTGTGCATTTCTGCTGGATTTTATCAGCCACGACTCCAGTGAATAACATGCATCCACCCCTAAATGAGCCTGTGAGATACCCCTATAGCACACATCTGATGCAGTTGGAAGATGTGGCACATATGGGAGTCATGTTAACTGCCAGGGTTGCCAGCACAGATGTTCCAAATGATTCCCATGCCATTGCACATGACTTGGCTGTTGTTTGAGTGGTAGACCTTATAGTTAATGTAAACCCTACCCTGTTCCCCAGTTGGTGTGTGACTGAGATGTATGCCATACATTACTTCAGTGTAGTGAAACATATGGTGCAATTGTAGCATTCTTGTGACTGTCTCCTCAGAACTAATGGTAAAATATATGTGCTTTCTGCCATGTTGTAGAATAGCATGCAGGAATGCTTGGAAGATCCTGGATGCTGATGCTTATGACAAACCAATTTTCCACTGGGATGGGTTCCCTACATTTGGATCTGGCTCTGAATCAAGGCTGCCAGAGGTAGCACACTTCCTGTACTGTATTCTTGGCCTGCAAAGTCTTCACCTTCTCTGTCTATGGTTATCGGAAGCAGCAGCATTGGCTTCAGCCTGTAACATAGACAAATGTATTAAAAAAGCAGAAGCTACTTACAATCTGTCTGTGATTACTTTGTGCCTGTACTCCTCCATTTTCTCAATCCGCATTAAAAAAAACAGCATGGAGTCTACATGGATGCTTTATGCCTTCTTGACTAGTTTCACAAGATTGGTTGATTAGCATGCAGTTCAGCTGCTTATGCTGTAATTAGCATCTCTAAAGCACAGACTAAGACAGATATAATCCATTACTAACGTACTCCACTATAAAAAGACAAATGTTTAGCTAGGCAGACTGATGTGGATGAGAGTTATTGCATTGTTTAACTCAATGGCACATTTATTTTGATGAGTATATCTGTACAGAGGAGTAATGTACTCCAGCAGGTATGTATCCATTTTGTTACCTAGATAATGCATATGTTGGAATGTAGTTAAGAATAATGTGAAGTAAATCTGTATGCATTTTTTAGAACTGTAATCATGGCATGGCCTTGTTTTTCAAACCATTTCAGAGGTGCAGAGGATGTAGAGTAGCCTGAAAACATAATGCAGTGTGATAACTATGTACACATTTCAAGGAAAGGTCCTTTGATAGCCCTTTTAGCATTTCACAGTTGTTTGGTTAGCATAATTGGCCCTTGGCTAATTATTTTTTTTTGGTGGGGGGGGGGGGCAAAGATGAGTTCCTGCTATGGCACAAACTAGAATGAACTGTTATTTTGGGTGGGTGAACATAGTTGAGTATCTGTTATGGTACAAACAAGGATATGTTTCTCTTGTTACTCTCCTTGTTTAGTATCCTCCCCCATTAGTTTTTGACCCTGGTGAATCTTTAAAGTTTTAAGTGGGGTATACTGACAGCCTTCCTTTACTGCTTTATCTGAAAACAGTTTATCTGTACTCATGGGATCCTTATATGTGTTATCAGTTTTTTGTCTTTCAGGACACAAAATGTCTGTTTGATGTAGACCTCCATTTACCTAGGCTGAGAATGACTTCATCAAAGAGGGCTTACATCAACATCATGCAGTACTGCTGTCCAGAGGATGTGCTAGTATGGCTCAGCGTACAGCTCTGTCAGACAAATTACTCCACAACATAAATTATATTGGGCAACACAGCTGCACTTATGACCAGGTCCTTCACAGAGCCACGGATATGATAACAGCTGCAAGGAGGCATGCAGCTGCAATGGCATGTGATCACCAGATCACCAGTGGTGGGCTTGCTGCAGAACCCCCTCTCACTGCTGCAGAGGAATTCCTGGCAAGCATTGTCACACAGGACAGCTCCCAGCAATCGATGACCCAGTGCATTCTGGACATGGACACCACTCCTGTTTCTTAAGAAGAGCTTCCAGGTATGTTTTTGTTAGATCATCATTAGAATAGTGTAGCATTCTGAAATACTGTCAATAGTTTATGTGTTTGTCAAGTTGTTTTTTGGGTGGGGGGATTTAAGTTAGCTGCACTTTTAAGCTTATTTTGAAGTTGTCATTCACATTCTTGTTAACATTTGAGTTACTCCAGATATGGATGATTAAAGGTATTATTCCCTGTTATACTGTTAAAAGTGGTGCTGTGGGTCTACTTCAGATGATCAAAGTTTCAAAACTTTGAACATCATATGGCCAACGATCATATGATCAAAGTTTTAAAACTTTGAACATCAAATAAAAACAAAAACAGTTTTATTTTACATTTTTACATGGAGGCAAGCCCACTGCACCCCCACATCCCCCTGCTAATTAAATATACCAACTCTGAGATTGCATTACAGTCAGGAAAACAGTAAATTTCCCATTCCGCTCTGTATGACAATTTCCATTCAAAACATTCAAAGTTTTAAATCTTTGATCATATGGTCATTGGCCATATGATGTTCTCTGTTTTGCAACTTCAGTCATCTTAAGTAGACCCAGTGCTGTTGCCATTACCTCTTTCTTTGCTTATTTCAGGACCATCAGGAATTCAGCGACACAGGGCTCCAGCAGTTGGTAAGCATAATACATTTATGTCAATACTGTAGATAAATTACAAGTATCTGATACTGTGTCCTCTCAGGGCTGCTGTTTGTATTGCTGTTCTGTCTGCATACCTGTCATATGTACAGATTTTTGCTGAATGTTCAGACTTTTGACTAATAATTCTGGACCATATTTCATATCATAGTGATTTTCTGGCAAATTATTGACATGTCATTTAAGATTGAAGACATAAAATAATGACAGAGATCTGAATTTCAGACTTCATACCCTTCAGAAATGTCATGCTAAAGCAAAGCCTGTTATCCTATCAACTTTCTAAGTTTGTAAGAACAATATTTCAAAATTGTCCCTATTCTTGTGCCTTTATTCACCCATTATTTATGGCTTTGTCCAGATTAATTGCTCTAAGGGGTTGAGAGGTATGACTGTCTTTAATAGTGACAGCAGTGTAAATTGTTTAGCATATACTGCAATATAGTAGTGCAGGTATTAATGTATTCCTGTGTTTCTTCCTTTTATCACAGGTGATCATGGAAGTGGTTCTATGGCCCCTGCACCATCTGATGTCAGTGTCTCTGATGATGATTGTGGCCAAAGTGAGGCATAGCCATGGGTTGCAGAGGCTAAATCTGACACAGAAGTTGACAGTCAGTGACTCCCCTCATTTTCCCTGTACACAGCCAGTATGTCTACACATCCCCATTCTACTGTGAGGCCACAGATATTGGACAGGTGGAGGGTGAGGACATTGACCAGGGAAGTGTAGCTACTGCTACTTCAGAGCCTGTTGACTCTGGCCATAGTCAAACTGTTGGCAAGGTGCCACACAAGATGCTCGATAGGGGTGCTTGGATAGGGGTGCTCAACCTGGTGCAGGTGTTTCTTCACGTGTAATGCAACATACATTTAGGGCCATCATGGAGGCACAGTCACATTCAGAAAGCTGCTCCAGACAAATGCACAGGTGTGTAGATGTGGCACAGTCTGACATCTGTGACTACCTCCACAGTGTTGCTGATTCCATGGATCAGATGAATAACATATTGGAGCAAGGTCGGTCTGTGATGGAGCATTGAGAATCTGTCATGGAATGCACATTGTCTGTCATGGAATGTCTCCTGGGAAGTGAACGTCGGCCTTGTGGGCATAGGTCAGTAACTACATCTGCTGTTATCCAGTTGGCTGTGTCTGATCACACTCCTGTAGTGGCAGTACTTTCACTGCTCCATCAGAGAGTATGCTGTCCACACCCAGACATGGCAGACCATGGGATCATGGTTCTGGGCATTCCCATGATGGGAGCACATCCAGCAGACATCACTCACCTGCAGGTAGTAGCCCTGCATCTGACCTTGGGCATGGAAGTGCCAGTGCAACGTCTGGCATAGCCAGTTCTTGTGGTTGGGGGTGACAAAGATGAACTGTCAACTCTACCATGCGCGGCTCCCATCTGTCCGACATACAGACACATAGAGCTAGCACTGAGCTTGGTTGTGTGCATGCAGACACTCACACACCAATGTTACATTGAAGATAGCTACAGACAGACACACACACACACACACACACACACACACACACACACACACACACACACACACACACACAAACACACACATTTTCATGGTCCATCTTGCCTGCTTAACTTCCTTACTCACACACCTTTTGTGTTAGCCTAGACCTCCTGCACTCCCACGCAACACATTGTGCAAGTGATAATAACTTTACCATATCCCTGTTTTCTATCTTTTGGATTTAGGGATAGTAGAGCTATGTGTCTGATGCACAGGGTGACTATTTACATAAATGATGATTACATCTGTATGTGTGGTGTTGAACTAATGATTGCACCTGTTAATTATATTGTACTTGGCCAGTTATACAGATACTACCACCATCATTTCTCTACTTTACAGTGGATGTTTTCATAAGTGTTGTTAAGTTAACAACTGAATTTTGTATCATGCAAGTTGAAATTTTCTCTAATTATTTTTATTACGGAATTGTGGTACATATCAGAAGTCACAACATCAGATTCAGATATCAGGATTTTAAGTATGGACTATAGTCAACTCTCATCAAAACAGTAATACAGTACAACAGTATTTGTGACATGTACATCACCATAGCTTCAGCTTCATAGGTACATAGGATGTTACTAGGCTATTGACCTGATGGTGTTTAGAAGCCTAGCCATTTAATCACAATATAAAATTTGATGTCTGATATTGTATATGGGCAAGATTTGTTTAGCAAGGGCTACCCATGTCCAGGTGAGAAGCAGGGGCAATGCAGGGCAGAGATTAACAGTTTCACATCAAGTCATCCGGGCTGTGATGAAACGGTGTCATGGAGGTGCTCAGTTTGACATGGTTTTGAAGCCTATTCTAGAGGAGTGGCAACCTATGGGAGATGTATCTGTCTCTCCAGCATGTCCTACATATGTCACTCTACATTGATGGCCCTTGAACAGCTGACTGTAGTCCCAAATAACATATGTAGGACCAGCATTTCCATCACAATTGGGTCAGAGACAGCACTGTAAGGCATACATAAGTCACCTTGACTCAGTCTATATCATACTGAGTACAGCCAGCTGCATCAGTCTGTCCATATTAGATGTATGTTTGACAGTCTGACTTGTATTACTTGTAAATCTCTGAGGTCTATCAAGTTTCCGTAGGTGTCTGTTGTACTACATAGCAAAGGGACCGTTATATTCAAGAGTAGGCCTTTGGAGGGATGATTATAGAGGATTTAAAACTGAATGAGATACTGCTGCAATGGCTTTGCTAATCTGATGCAATATGTAGAAAACCTTCCTTACCACAGTAGACACATTGCAGTTTACTTGTGTTCCCAGGTGTATCAATACAGAATAGGTGATTAGGGTAATCACGGTTATGTCATAATAAGCTGGAACATCGTTAATACCAAAGGAAATGATGATGAATTTATATGATGGTTGTTTAACAGCAGAGAGTTGTCATCAGTCATTTGTCTGTGTAAGCCCCTTTTGAACAGCATTCACATTGTTAGGGGATACAATGATAGCATTTAAGTGTTCTTCACCACAAACTCGGTTAGCCACAGACACTTTGTTTTGGGCTGGACTTCTGTGAAGTACATAGCCAGCACAAATGGACATAGCAGTGACACTTGTGGTAATCCATGGGTGATGGTTCTGCTGGTAGAGTTGAACTCTCCCACTTTGAATACGTTTTTGTTTATGAGCCAGTTTGCAACCCACTGGACAACATAGCAGTTGATATTTACCTGACTTTGCTTCTCACTGATGCACAAATGTTGGATTGTGTGGAAGACCTTGGCCAAGTCAAGATAGACAAAGTCAATGCTGTGCACACGTGCCATGTCTCTGGTCAGATTAGTGAATACCAACAGTTTTAGCATATGCAACCTTCCATTGAGAAAACCATGCTGGAACAGATGTAGTGTTTGGATGTCAACTTTGTCCTTGTATCTGACATTCATGAAACTCCATTACATTGTCTTACAGTTGAGGCCTGTTAAACTTAAGGGGCTATAAATACATGTGTATGTTGCTAATCCACCCTTGTGTAGGGGGAAGTAGGTTGCTGATTTCAAATCTGTGTGGATAAAGGCAGTACTCAGACTGTGATTGAATAGGGTGCCTGGTGTTGTAGTTTGCTGGTTAAGAACATTAACAATGCATCCCAGAATGCCATCTGGTCCCATATAGGTTGTGTTTCTAGTATTTGAGAGAGCAGTGATTACTTGCTCTTTGTAGAAGGAGGTTGGAGGTGATGTTAAAGATGTGTTGTGGTAAGCTTGTGGGTGGGTGGGGAGATAATTTTTATCCAAACATGTCTGCTACCAGGTTTGCAATTTACATGGGTCCGTGAGTGCAATATCATCCACAATTAATTCAGCACACATCTGTGTTATACCTTTGATGTTGCAGATGTAGCACAGGAAAGCATTGTGGTTATCTTTGGCTATGGTTTCAACATCTTTCCCATAGTTGCTCTGTGAGGATTTTATAGTGTCTTATTGTCTTGTTTAGGCTGAGAATATTTGTTTCCCAGTTCAGGATTTAAACTTTTGTATTTGTAGACATCAGCTTTGTTTACTTACTGTATAATCAAGCAATGTCAGACATCCACCAGCATGGTTGTTATTTTTGTAAGGATCTTTCTTTGATGCTATCAAGTACATCTGTGTCTATACATTTGTGTAGATGTTTATATAGGGCATCAGGGTATACCTTACAATAGTTGTCAATGTCTTCTGTAGAAACTGGACTTTTGAAGAAGATTATACCATCCCTTAGGATGGTGTAATTACCTTTTGAAGACACATTTTCAGCTGACCTCTCATTTTTTAATTCTGTACCTCCTGTAAATTCTAAAAAACACTGCAGGCCCTACACATGAGGGGTTGCATTCGTCAATGCTATTTGTGAGGAGTAAATCTAGAATATTGCAGACACTTGTGGAGTGGTGCATTCTTAGTTCCATGGCATGTAAGTTATCAAAGTCCAGGAATTATTGTGCAAGTGAGTCTGGCCTCATAAGTTTTACAATCAATGTAGTTATAGGTTCATAGATTAGTACTAGGCTAACTGCCCTTGCGAGCCATTTTAAGCCTAGCCAATTATCCCCTGTGAGATTCAAACCCTGTACCTTGTGTTTGTAAGGCAAACACCTTAACCATTAGGCCACCCTTCCAACCCCTCTTTCAGCACTTGTCCCAATGGAACAAACATCCATTTCCATCCATTATAGTTGAAATCATCCCTGAGTAGGTTGTTTTGTTCAACTTTAATTGTTACAAGTACTTATAAATAGGCTGTGTGGCCTTTCTTGTTCATGGAAGGGGACATATAACTGGCGATAACATTAAGGGGTTTCTTAACCACAGTAAATTGGAGTTGCATTAACTCCATAGACTTATGTTATCTAACCCCTGTAGAGGAGGAGTTTTCTTCAATGAAAAGAGATAATCTACCTGCTGTGGTTCCCACAACTTCAAATTGCAGTCTGAACATGTGGAAGGCATTGTAGCTTTGCAAGGTTACTTATTGCAGCCTTGAATCAGGTTTATGAGACTGCACAGACATCCACCAATTCCATTGGGACAAGTGCGGAAAGAGTGCAGTTTCTGATGTTAACTCCTACAGTTCAGCAACATGATTACCCTTACTTTGTTGGAGTTATATATTTTTCACATAGTAACGTCTGTTTTTGTGACCTTGCCTAAAAAAGCCAGATGCCTTAGCCATCCAATAAAAGCCTAGACATGCCAGTTGAAGTCCATGTCTTGCAAAGCAGCATGGTCTATCCACAATGTCATCCCACACTGACAGAAACTAGAGCCCCTTAAAATGACACCAGACACATAACCAATTTCAGAAGATCATTTGTTTTTTATATTGTTGCATCATCCTAGGTGAGCTTATAATACTGGTCAAACATGGGGACATATATGCTTGGGACACATATTTAGAGAGCTCAGTCAAGTCTGCCTCCATATATTCCCTACAGATACAGCTAAAGTTGTGCATATCAACATCAACTATAATGGATTAATAGTGGGACTTGTGGAGAGACTTGATTGCATGTGTGATGTGACAAGTACTTGTGCCACACAGCTGACCCTAATTTTTTCCTTGTTTAAGCTGGAGAGTGGGGTGGGTGTATGGCTCACTGTACAATCAACTATAAGGACAGCCATTCCAATAGAAAACTATTGCCTTAAGCATTCCCTGGATGAGACACTGGTTCTCCTTTTTTATGTGTATTGTGTGGTTTTGGTTTAGTGTTAGGTGTACCATGCTTGTATTTTGGATGTCGCTGCTGTTTATGTAGTTTGCTGGAGAGTACCTCCACCCATGATGTTACTTCATTGATGTTGTAGTACAAGCCTGAAGCATTAACTGCACTGGGTCAACAAAACCATGTCAACTCAGCTAGCAGAAGAAAAAGAGGGACACTGACAGCTCGTAATGTGAGGTGCAATCTTGGTATCTGCATAGAGAATGAGTAAAGGATGAGAGTATGTGATACGGTGCTATTTTAGGACTAGCATGGAGAGTACAGTAGGAGGCCTATCCAAAGTGAGATCTATAGTTCTGTTCTGGAGAGACAAGATGTAAAATTACTGCTTGTTTAACTGTAATTTGCTCAGATAGCATTGATTGATTGTAATGGAAAATAATTGTATTGTTTTTTCTGCATCTATAACCATGAACAGTTAAGGTCTCTGCATGCAAACAAGACCAGAGCAGCTAAAACAACAAAACACTGTTAAAGCTCAAAATAAGCCCAGAAACTGTTACCTTTGAATATATAGTCCAAGTGTACACTCCAGGCAAAAGGGTACAGGGGTGTTTTCTCACATATCATGTGTCATGATGTTTACTTATCAATAGTTGAACTGAACTGGATTCATCCAGTATGAATCCAATGTATAGTGCGAGCAACACAACTGCAACAGAATAAAAGCAGTAATTTACAATTTGTTTGTTCATAACATTACATAGGCAACTGAGTCAAAAGCAGCACAGTATTTTCCAAAATTAATCATAGCAACACAAAAAAACTGAACTGCATGTTTTCTTACATAAGTAAAAGCAGCAGCTACACATACTGTAGGGCTTTTATTTTCATAACAGTGATTAAAAACAATGGCATGATGAATGTGCATAAAAGGGTTCCAGAGGCTGCTGTAAAACACTCAGTGTGTAATGTGCAGTAACAGCTCAGACACACACACCACCCCTCGCCAATTGGCTGCATTGAGAATAGAATACCTACCTATCTAATTATACTGACTACACAATACTTAACGCATGTGCCACAGCACAAGTCTGACCAGGACTTCAGGTGATCTTATAGTGGATGACATCAGCAGGCCATGTGGGGGATAAGAGGTTGGAGACCTTCTTGAAAAGGATATTTGTGCATGCACCAAAACACTGTAAAACTATGCTAATGGAGAAGTCAGTTAGGTGTACATACAGTTGACTGCATTGAGAATAGAACCCCTACCTATCTAAGTACACAGACTACAGAACACAGTGCTTAACGCACACACCATGGCACAAGTCTGGTTTTAACAGAATCTTATAGTAGATAATATCAGCAGTCCATGTGGGGGAAAATAGGTTGGAGGCCTGCTTGAAATGGATGTTTGTGCAAGCACCAAAATACTGCAAAATGATGCCATTGGAAAAGTCAAGTTGGGGCTATACACTTCCACTCTTCATTATGGACACACACACACACATACAGTTGACTGCAGTGAAAATAGAACCCTACCTAAGTACACAGATTATAAAACACAGTATTTAACAAGTCTGATTTTAACAGGACTGCAGGTGATCTTATAGTAGATGACATCAGCAGGCCATGCAGTGGACAAGAGGTTGGAGGCCTCCTTGAAATGGATGTTTGTGCAGGCACCAAAACACTGCAAAACCATGCCATTGGGGAGGACAGTTAGAGATACACACTTTCACGCTTCTTTATAGACACACACACAGTTGACTTCAGTGAGACTAGAACCTCTCCCTAAGTACACAGACTACAGAACATAACACAAGTGCCATTGCACAAGTCTGATTGTAACAGGACTGCAGGTGATCTTATAGTAGATGACATCAGCAGGCCATGTGGGGGGCAAGAGTTTGGAGGCCTACTTGAAATGGATGTTTGTGTAAGCATTAAACACTGCAATAGCATACCATTGGAGAAGTCAGTTTGGGATATACACTTCAACTCTTCTTTATGGAGACACATACACACACAGTCTACTGCAGTGAGAACCAAACCCCTACCTAAGTGCACAGACTACAGAACACAGGATTTAATGTAAGGACCATGGCACAGGTCTAATTTATATAATAATGCAGGTGGACTTATAGTAGATGACATCAGCAAGCCATGTGCAGAACAACAGCTTAGGAGGCCTGCATAGACACATTGCATCTTAGAGTCATCTGAGGCTAGTAGCCAAACAGAAGTATACTGCTTAGAAGCCTGTGTAACACAAGTACCCATACTGAGCATGTTTAGCTGTTTGAGTTTTGCGGAGCAAGCCTGTGGGCACCACCAAATGGCCCTGTCCATGAAGGAGCCCACAACATTGTACACTTTGTATTGTGGTTGGTATATCTGTTGAAAAATTAAGGAGACCTCACGGTTGTACTGAATGTTGGTGTGGCTGGTGGTGAGGAAACAAATGGAGGGACTGTAAATATATGTACATATAGTAATATTGTGCCCTCAGTTTGCAATGTTTCCACATGTTGTTTTAGATCAGGCAAAAGAACTGAGAAATACAGAGCAATAATAACACACACATATATATATATATATATATATATATATATAGTAATGATGCAAGAAGCATCGGATTTGCACTATGGTTAAGTGTACACACATGCGCATTTGCCTCTTCAGCTGTTTACGCATAGGTAAGCAGTGCGTAAACACGACCCACATTGATAACATCTGAGACTTTCTATTATGTAATATATACTTGCTACTATTGCCCAATCATCTCTCTACTCAATGCCAGGATTTCCCAATGACTGAGAGCAATAATTGAATGTATCTGCGTTCTGTTGTTGGCAGGCTGACACACATCTCATCTGTTTTTTCCCTGTTTCTGCAATTCTGCACTTTGCACAAACTAGACAAGCCTTCTCAAAATGTTTTCTAGTTGCAGTGCATTTTGCAAGTGTGGAATTAAAACAAGACAAAGAGGATAAATATTAAAAGCAAGGGACACATAATCAAAGCCTGTAAAAGCACACTAGCAATTGATAGTACACATCCAAAATTTCTACTTATGTCAGGATTAGAACTCACACCAATATAGCTTCAGCAAACAGGAGGGCTGCATTAGCTCTCTTTGCCACAGAAGCAGCTTGCCAGCACAGAACTGGGGTCATTCATCACACTACCAACTGCATAAGAATGTACTCTGCTATGAAACCATGGACTGTATATTGTACAAGTAATTCTCTGTATTATATTTGGACATAGAGCAGTTAGTAGTCACACAACCTGTCATAATTATGGTTACAAATATATATAGGTTCATAGGTAGGTACTAAGCTATCTGCCTGAGGGCATTTATAAGCCTAGCCAGAGTGTGTCAGCTTTTGCCACCCCATTGATTAATTAACTTATCCTCTGTCAAGCAGAGCCAATGAAGTGTTCCCTGGGGTGTATTTTCTGTTACCCATCCACTCATTAAGGTTTCTCTTGAAGAGTGTTAGTGAGGGGCTCTGCCTAATGTAGTTTGGAATTTGTTCCAAAGCATGGGGAGTCTCTGTGACAGGAATCTATCCCTCCAGCATGTTCTATTTATTGTTGTGATGAGGTTTAGCTCACTAGAGCGCATGGCTTGCAGTGACTTGGATTTCTTTAGGTGGAGCATGTCCATTAATTCTGAGTTGGACATGGCTTTGTAAGTCCGGCAGAGATCACCTCTGAGTAAGCGATATGCCACTGAGTACAGCCGGAGTTTTTTCAGTCGGGCTGCATAGGACATATGTTTGAGGCCAGTAATCCTCTTGGTGAGGTACTTTTGTGGTCTCTCCAGCTGTTGGAAGTGTTTTGTGAGGTACATCCAAAATGGGACATTGTACTCTATGATGGGTCTGATGAGTGACAAGTAGAGGGGCACTATAACCTCTTTTATTTCTAGATGTGAACCCTTTTGTAATTAGATGGGCCACATAGAAGGATTTCCTAACTACTTTGGCAATATGATTGTCAAAGGAGAGATTACTATCTACCTGGGTCCCCAGATCTCTTATTACCTCTTCTGTATTAAGGGGGCTGCCACCTATGTGGTCATTCTTGGGTGTCTTGTTTTTCCCAAACGGGATGACTATGCATTTTTTGGCATTTAGCTTGAGGCCATGACTTTGACACCATGTGTCTGTCTCAGTAAGGCCCTTTTGGAGGATGTCGATGTCAGCCAGAGAGTCAATTATGGCTATCAGTTTTCAGTCATCAGCGAACTTGGTTAGCCATAGTCCTCCTGTGTTTGCCTGTACTTCTGAGAAGTATATGCCAAACAGTAGGGGTCCCAGGACCAAGCCTTGCAGGGCACCACTTGTGACTGGTTTAGAGTCAAACCTGGATCCTGCTATTCTTACCGTGTGAGTTCTGTCTGTAAGCCAGTTGGCAAACCATCTCATGACGTAGGAGTTTATGTTCAGGCTGGTGAGTTTTTCTGTAATACCCGAGTGGGGAATGGTGTTGAAAGCCTTGGTGAGGTCAAGGTAGGCTGTGTGAACAACCTTTCCCTCATCTGTGGCCTTGGTGACCGTCTCAAAGAAGTCAACCAGGTTTAGTAGGCATGATCTGCCCTTAACTAAGCCGAACTGGGTTGGGTCAAGTGTTTGGAGGTTCCCAATGTCTTTGTTAATGAGTTCCATGATGATGCGCGCCATAGCCTTGCAGACCAGGCTAGTCAGGCTTATGGGGCAATAGTTACCAGGGTCAGTTGTGGCCCTTCATTTGTGGAGTGGAATAACCATTGCTGTGCACCATTCTATGGGCACATAGCCTGTGGAGAGGCTGAGGCTGAACAGTGTGTTTAGGTGGGGTTTATTTAGTTCTGTAGTTTGTGCAAGATGCAGCTTGGGACACCATCTGGCCCCATTGATGCTGTGTTTTTGGCATTTGAAAGGGCTATTCTCACCTGTGCGTCTGTGATTTCTGGGACACTACACTTTTCCGGTATTGTTGTGGGCCCTTTTGGGGCTGAGAGGGGGGTGAAGTTTGCACTGAATGTATCTGCCAGGATGTTAGCAATATCAGTAGGTTCAGTATATTTTGTGCTATTTTGCACTAGTTCAGTGCATGTCTGCGAGTTGCCACTTAGATTCTTAACATAGTTAAAGAAGGCTTTGTAGTTTTCTTTTGAATCCTTGGCTATTTTTCTTTCGAAATTAGCCTTGGATGATTTTATGAGGGACTTCAGTTTCTTACTGATACTGATCAGGGATGTCTTTCCTTCTTGGGATTTGCTTTTTTTCTGAATTAGTTTCCTCCTTCTATTGTATAGCCTGTTTTTGGCAGGGGTCCACCAGACTGGTTTCCTTCTCTTAGAGGAGTGAGTCTTGGTTTTGCTAGGGATGGCACAAACCATGCATCCTTGTAGGTGCTCATAGAGTGCATTTGTAAAGGTTTCTGTATCTTGGGCAGCATTATCCTTTAGCGCGGGGGCTATGAAACCTACCACCTCTGTCTTAAGTAAGGTGAAGTTTGCTTTAGAAACGTTTTTTACTGTGGTTTCCTTAGTTGGGGGTGGTGGTGGGGTTTGGACATCCAGAGTGATTAGTTTATGGTCTGATCTAACCAGTGATGGGTTGACCTCCGGTGTGGAACACCTGTCGCTCATGTTTGTGATGACCAGGTCCAGTATGTTTTCACCTCTGGTAGGGGAGTTTACCTGCTGGTCCAAGGCATTTGAGTTGATGAATTCCAGGAAGCACTGGGCCTGGGAGTTTGTACTCGAGTAGTTTTCCCAGTTAATGGTAGGGTAATTGAAATTGCCCAATATCAGGGTGTTCAGTAGGACCTTCATGTTTTCCAGTGTCTCCAGAAAGGTGGAGTGGTGGTCCTGGGTCATGAAGGGTGATCTGTAGCAGGCCACAATTTGCATTGCAGATTTACCCAATGTTAGTTGCACATGGATGATCTCAGAGGTATCATGCTGTGCCAATAACCTGGAGGTGTAGGTATCCTTGATGAATATGGATACGCCCCCTCCTTTTGCGTTTCGGTTCATGTTCTGTGGCCAAAACGTGTGGTACGAGTTGTAGCCCGTCAATGCTGGGGTGCTCTCTGGAGCCTTGAACCAGGTTTCAGTTACTGCACAGATGTCGACGTTCTCCATACTGAGGAGTGCTTTGAGCACATGCATTTTGAGATTTAAACTCCTGACATTGAGTAGCATAACCCTCAGTTTTTTGTTAATTCTACTGTTTACGGAGGTGAGTTTGACTTTTGAGCCTTGCCTAGAAAAGGCACTATGGGGGCAGCAAGAACCTTGGCCAGTATTCAAAAGCCTAGGGATGACAGGAGCAAGCCATCTCTTGTGAAGCAATGTGGCTTGTCAAGCATGTCGTCCCAGGCTGATAGACACTGGATCCCCTTTGAATGACACCAGAAGTTTAGCCAGTTGTTGAAATTTATCATTTTTTTCTTTATACTGAGGTATCATTCTTGGTGAGGGCAGAATGCTACTCAGGGTCAGGGTCATACCAGCCTGGGCTACATGGTCAGAGAGCTCTTCCATGTCTCTTTTCAAGTAGTCCAGGGAGGTATGTCCCAGGTCATTCACACCAACATGAACAATGACAGAGTCATATTTGTACTTGTTCTGGAGTGACCTGAGTGCTTGTGTTATGTGGAGGATTCTGGCTCCTGACAGGCAGCTAACAGTAACCTTCTGCTTGTCCAGCCTAGTGAGTTGGACATCAGTGTGCCTGACTATAGAGTCACCTATTACTAGTGTGTTAGGTATGTTATTTCGCCTTAAGGGCTGTGATTGTGCAGCACACTGATTTTGTGTTTTATGTGTTGTCTGGTTTGTGACAGGAGGTGCATGTTGTTTGGGTGTCTGCTTTGGAGGTCTCTGAAGCTTTTGCAGGTTCTTATTTAGAGCCTCCAAGTATGATTTTGTGTATTTGTGTGTTTTTTGCCAGTGCTGGTTTAGTAGGTCTATGTGTGGCTGGAGGTGTGGTGCAAGTGTTAACCTTCTCCTCTTGACTGTCTGTTCCAGTCTTGGGTGGAGACAGCTTAGCCTCCAGTTTGGCTGTATAATTGCATCTCCCACATATGTTAGTGTTTTGAATAGTAGGGTAAGCTGCTTAGTCACTTGGTTGGTGAGGGGTGAATAACGAGCCTTGCCCTGCTGGGTGATCAAGTCTCAGGGTATATTAATGCTTGCTATTAGGGCTGAGCAAGTCTGGGCTGTAGGATGCTTTTTGAGTGGTTAGGTTGAGAGTTAGACTAGTTTCAAGGGAAAAACTGAAGAGGAAACTTAGTGGAGCTGGGAATAAT
Source organism: Protopterus annectens (assembly GCF_019279795.1). NCBI lineage: Eukaryota > Metazoa > Chordata > Ceratodontiformes > Protopteridae > Protopterus > Protopterus annectens. The sequence goes on along the minus strand of NC_056731.1, from coordinate 1,319,479,515 downwards.
TTAACCCTAGCTAACAGGCACTGCCTGGCACACAAAACCATGCAAACATAGGTTTTTATAGCAGGGAAATGAAAGAGATAGATAGAAATTAGCCCAAAATGTCCAATAAACTACTAACTTCTGGGTTGGAACCACTCCTCCAGGGACAGATAGGCTGCTCAAAGCTCCCCTCTCTCACAGGTGAACAGAGAAACTTCCTTCTAACCAAGTAAGGTATGGGCAACTCAGAAACTTGTAACACAGCCCTGAATTCAGCACTAGCCTGAAAACTGGACTATACTAGCTTAGAAAGGTGGGAAACAAGGAATTTTTTTTGTTTTTTGTTTTTGTCTTTTTTTTGAAAAGATAAGGCAAAAAAAAAAAAAAAAAATATAAAAAAAAACTTTAAATGACTACAAACAAATCAAATGGCTGGCTATCGCGTGTTTAGTGTGTAGCACAAACAAACAAAAAATTTAAACAAATTAATTTGAAAAAAAAGATTTTTTGAATCAAATAAAATGCTGGAAAATCAGCATTTAAAAAAAAACAGTTAAAAACGCAAGAAGAAACAGAAAAACTGATACTTAATCACTCAAGTCTTCTCTCTCCCTAGAAGGCTTGTATCAGTTTAAGGCTTTCTAGTGCTACCCAGTAGGTTAGTTGAAAGATGGGAAACAAGCGCAGATGTGGTCTTTTAAACCAGAAAGTTGAAAGAAATGGACAAACTGTCCAAATGGTCAATAAACTACAATTTCTGGGCCAAGAACCTCTCCTCTCATGGTAGGCAGGCTACCTAGTGCTTACCACTCCCACTGATAAGCTAGAAGGCTTTCCTCCAACACAGAAATGCTTACAGGGCTCAGATGCTTACCAAAAGTCCTGGGTACAGCAACTCTGTATCTGGACTAGGCTAGTTACAGGAAAGGTGAAAAACAAGCGCAAGTGCAGCTTTTAAACCAGAAAGTTGAAAGAGATGGGAAAAAAACTGCCCAAATGGCCAATAGCTACAATTTCTGGGCCAGGAACCACTCCTCTTGTGGTAGATAGGCTACTTAATGCTTACCACTCCCACTGATAAGCTCTTACCACTTATTATCTGAGCTTTGCTTCAGCTAAGATCTACCTGAAATCAACTGGACGTATAAGTGAATTTAAGTACACTTTTATCTGTTCTTTTTCATATAGTTCTGCATTTAATTTATTTATTTGTAATTCTCACTGAATATTAACTCAACTGAAAGTTGTGGCTTTGTCTCTACAGAGTACTTGTTAGAATTTCTGTGTAGCCATTGATATCAGTGGGGTCTAGTATCTGTCTTACATGTCTGTGTTTGTTGGTAATTCATCGATTACCTAACACATGCAATTGTAAGCAATTTGATATAATTGTCCTCAAAATGTGAGAGGATATTAACTGTGACATAAGCACTCATATACTGCGGTTTTGGGGGTAGCATAGCTGAGTTACTGTTATAGCAGGTACAAGGGTACAGTCCTCTTTGGAGGTTGGTGGAACAAAGCACAGTTACTGTTATGACACAAACAAGTCTGAAGACAGAAACTGCAATGTGTAGCCTCACTTTCTTACTTCTCTTTTGAAAGATTTAACAGTATTCTGCAGAGGTATGACTGTGTGAATGTTTCATGCCTGAGGCGTACTAATTACAAATGAACACATATTAGTAAAATAAGTGTCTGTAGTCACATGTTAATATAATTTCTGTACAAATCCACCACTATTTATTTCCTTACTGTACCAAGTTAAGAGATTCAAAAATACAGTCTAGGTTCAGGACTTAGTTGACACACGTTTAGATCAGGGCTGACACTGTCTGATGTAAGCAGTACACAGCCAATACATAGATAGGTAAATGTTGTGTGAGTTGCCTGACATCAATTTTAATATAGGTATGTGAGTAGGAGAAAGGTATTAGATCCCTAGGTGGCAAGTGAATGTGCAATGCATTATCTCTTAACCAAAACAAGAGCATGCTGAGCATGTCTATTTAAGCCTACAGGGACTGCAGCTGATGTTTCCTCCTCAGGGTCCTTCTCTAACTGTGGCTATGGTGACCTAGGCATTGGTGGGGGGATGTGTGGCCCTTCCCCTTGCTGATCCTGCTGCAGCTGGTTATGCAGGATCAGATTGTGGAGCATAGCACATACTGTGAATATCTGTGTACATGTGCATGGATTATACTGCAGGGCTCCACCAGATATATCTATATTTAGGCACTGGAACCATGACTTGAACAGCCCAAACACACACTCTATATTGTTTCTAGTTTGAGCATGTGCCTCATTATGCTGTTCTTCCATGGGTGTGGGTGCACTTCTGATGGGTGTCATCATCCATAGTTTCATGGCTTAGCCAGCTTCCTTCACTAAATGGTCATGTGGGATGTTCCCCCTGACAAACATCTGGTACAGTGTGATGTGTGCCAGATATGGGAGTCATGATAACTACCAGAGTTGCCAGCACACACATTCAAGATAATCCCCTGGGCACTGCACACGACTTGGCAGTTGATGGAGTGACCTCCCTTGTGGTTAAAGTAGATTCTACCCTGCTCACCAGGTGGTGCCTTGATGTGTACATGAGTGCAATCTATGGCACCCAGTACTTCAGGGTAGTGTGCTACATGGTAGAACTGCTGCATATTGTTGGCCCTCTCCTTAGAAGTAGGGGGGAATATATTTGCTCACTGGCATGTATGAGGCTATTATCCAGGAACTGGTGGGGGATCCTGGATGCTGATGCCTGTGACACACCCATTATGTCCCCAGCTGATCTTTGAAAAAATACCTGTAGCTAGTATTCTAAGGGCTACACATACCTTAGTTTCCACTGAGATGGGTTCCCCTCGGTTGGCTCTGGCTCTGAATTTAGAGCTGCAGAGTTCACCGACTTCTTGTAATATGCCCCTGTCCAGCCTGTAGCACTCTACAATCTTCAGCTCATGTAACACCTGGAAATTTACCCAGGGACTGAACACTCTTCTCCCTCTTGACCTAGGCCTATTGTCACCAGCACCAGCAGCACTGGCTTCAGCCTGTAGGACACATAGATGTTGAATAGCTGCAGCAGCCCCTAGCATTATCTCAGTTAAAATTTCCAAGTCTCTACTCTGATGGTATTGAAGTATTGAGGGGAAATAAGAATGTAGGCTACATGGATACTTTATACATTTGTTGAATAGGTCCACCATGTGGGATTGGCTAATTAAAATGCAATTCACCTGCTTAGGCTGTAATTGGTATGATTTAACACACCTGCTTGAGTGCTCAGTAGTATACTAAGCACACCTTCATGTGGCTTAGTGCACCTTCACGCAACTCCGCATAATGTCACATAAATAAGATAACATAAGCAATATTCATATTTTTATTTCTGTTTTCCTCTTATTGTGCAAACATGGAACATAAAACGTGCAGAAAAGCTTGTACATCCTATTCCTAAACCCAGGTCCATCGAGACTATAGCCCTACACATACATGTGCTGCCACAGGAATAGTTACATAACAAGCATACCTTTTATTGCTTTGTTTCCTGTGGGTGTGCACTGATGCACAAACATGTTAAAAAAAAAGGGAAACTGACAACCCCCCCTGATGTCATCACTCATTGTTGACATCCATTGGAAACAAAACACAGTGCACAGTGTAGGTGCCTACATGAAGTAAACATCCCTGCCTGGTTATTCTTTTTTGTGATTCAACAAGTCTACTGAGTTTTGGCCTTATTTGCATAATGACCATGCTAACAGCCTGGAACCTACATGGTTAGTAGCCATGTAAGCAGGAAAACTGCACAGGAGCACAATGTTTTAAACACAAGGCAGGGTATTACTTTGCCTAAATATGAGATACATACTACTTAATGCCTACAGTACATTAGAATACTCAGTCTTATGCATTTTAAATATTTTAGCAGCCTGCATTACATACAAGTTTATTCTTCATTTGGGGGACCAAAGGTGCATTTATTTCATGGCAGTTAAACTGACGTTTTTTGGAGACTGATTTTCTAGCATCCACAGTGTGTACTTAGCTCATAATATGTGTGGTGTTACCTGTTAGGGTCAGTTCTGTCTGTATTTCAGGACTTTTCCTTGCCCTTGTATCTGTGTAGACTCCTTTACTCTGAAATTTTCCAAGTACACTGCCAACATGTACACAGAGTCTACATGGTTTCATTATAAGTTGTTGGATCGCTCAATCATGTTGATTTGCTTCATTAGCATAAATTTCAGCTACTTATGCTGAAATTTGCATTCCACGTAAGTTTCTGGATTTGTATGTGAGTGCTCATTATTGTGCACTGCTACACGAAGTTTACTGAATCTAAAACTTGCAGTGCCCGTGTACACATTGTGCCGTGACGCGCATATGGTAAAAATGATCATGCAAGCTTTACTGAATTCCCACCCCCTTTTGTATTTGTTTCTCTTCTGTGATAAACTATGTGTTTGTTTCTCATCTGTAGCTCTTGCATACTGTAAATACACTCTTTATGTACTGTAATTATGTACTACTTATGTACTGGAGACCTATGATAAACCATATATTGAATTAATGCTGTAAAAGTACTGCTGCTACTTTATGAGCTCAGGTAGTGTCTGAAAAGGGTCAAGGGACCAATCCACCTACCCATTTATCAAATAGTAACTAACTAGCTAACTAAATAAATAAATATAAATAAATAAATATGAAATTTTCTCATGCAATTTCGGAAGATAATATTCAGATAATTATCCATGACATACCACTAGACTGTAATCCAGGCAGCAGCAACTTCTGGACATTTAATAACAGAAAATCAATTTGTATACCCAAATATATAGAAAAGAATATAAATATTTAATAACAGAAAATCAATTTGTAATCTCCGTTTATACCCAAATACATAGAAAAGAATATAAATATTAGTTTTTGCAGTAATGCATATTTATTTGGTTTTTCAATAGTCTGTAAAATGCATAGCTTGCTGACAGCTATTTACATTATCACAATCTAGTGAATGCACTCTTTATCAAGTGCAGGACCTTACAACCTGCGTAAACAGTAATTTTGCTTTTTTTAGCGGTGCCTTCCTTGTGGTCACAGTTGAATGACCATAGAGTTAGTTAGCAAATCCAACCTCTACATACAACTTGTCTGTGAGTGTGTGTGCTTTTTATTTTGTGTATTATGAATCACAGAAGGTAGCCATACTTCCTTTTCTGATTGGTATAGTTTCATTTAGTTATTCTTTTGATAACTGTGTATTTCACATTCCAACATTGATGAAATTGCTGTCATTGTAATGAAACATTGAATATTTGTAACACAGTCATTCATTTTAATTCTGAAATCATAAATATACTATGGGTCTATATTAGAAGTCCAAAGACGCATTCTTTCAAATGTATCTTGGTTGAACTTAAAAGGCAGAAAACGGAAAATATCAAAGCAGCTGTTAAGCGAATTCTTTCCCTGGGAAAGAATTTACTTGGCCGCTTCGGTACTTTGCCGTTTTCGGCACTGTAGTGTGGTCTAGGAGTTGGTATATGTAAGTAGGGGGGTATGGGGGGCACAGCCCCCCACTTAATGTAATATTTAAATTCATTTTTATTTTTATTTTTTTGTTGGAACAGCGATTTTTTTTTTCCCTCGGAAAAAAATCGCTGTTCTGACACTTCGACATTGTAAGCTTTTGCTTACATAGGGTCGATCAATCACCGTTTGCTTTTTTAAGCATTCGGTGATTTAATATAGACCCATTACCATATATAAAAATGATGGCTACCTTTTTACACTAAACTAATTTTCCTAATCATTGCAGTTTATCAGTTTCTAAAGACCATTCTGGCCTAAACTTAACATTATTTAAAAAAGTTAATTTCTTTACTTTGCTCAAAATATTATTACAAAATTTTCAGGACAAGGTACCTGGCTGGTTACGCATATATAGCACGTTGAATAAAGTAATAGATCTTAGGGCAAGTAGACAGCACAAAATCAAATCCATACCTGGAAATATAAGAGACTTACTGTTATTGGGAAGCCTTAATCTGGCCATTTTCCCATTTATGGAAGCTTTTAGAATTCTTAGACTGACATACTGCTGAGATTTCCAGTTTGTGGAACCTCAATACAAAGGCTGGTCACACTGGCAAAACTGCATGCTAATGATGCAATGCAATGTGCAAACAGTGCAGATTTATGCATCTGAGCAATTCAAAGAATCTCTGATCAGCATACATTTCCAGTACTGGAGGAAAAAGTGAACACTGTTTAAAGATGGTTGTCATTCTTTCACTTGTATTGAAGCAGTTGTGGTTCAGGTAAGTTCAATGAAGACATAGTTGTGTGTGTTTTAGTGTATGTATAGGTGTGTGTGTGTGTGTGTGTGTGTGTGTGTGTGTGTGTGTGTGTGTGTGTGTGTATCTGTCCGACTATTTGTTTATCTATCTGCTTGGCCACACAGAGGGATTAGTTAGCGAATTGAGAATCTGGATGTGCGTGTGTATGAGTTGCAGCACGTATGTGGATGAATGGCTGAGTATTTCCATGAGTCATATTTGGCAAGACAAATGAAATTAAGAATCATTTTACTCTTGCTTTAATTGTTTTCCACATATGTGGAGGTGCTCACATGTAACTTATCTAAACCTCAGAAGCCTCTCAGATGCAGTCCTCAGAAGCTCTACATGCACACAAACAACACAGTTCCTATCACAACACGTAAAGCCACATCTCATTGTGTCTAAGCTACCAATCCCATAAGTCAAAACACTCCACAATGCAATAATTTGGTTATAGGAGACTTCACTGTGAGTAACACTGATGTCTCTCTTACCAGGCTGGATAAGGAGAAGGTTGCAGTTAGTTGCCATTCAGGGGTCAGGATCTGCCAGATCACACAAGTACTCAGGTCACTTACTCCTAAGTACCAGTATGAATCTGTCATTGTCAATGTGGATGTGAATGACCTGAGATGTAACTCCTTGGACAATATGAAAAGAGGCATGATTGAGCTCTAAGAATATGTATCACAAGCAAATATAAGCCTAGCATTAAGCAGCTTTCTACTGTCTTTAAGGATGCCACAATTTGATCAACTTTGACAACTGGCTATTTTTGCTAGCTATAGAACCCCCACCATGAACCAGGAAACCCATACATCATACCTGAAGTTACTAGAATCACTCACCACCCAGCCCAAAACCATTCCCATAGGTGATTTTAACTAACTCTCCATTAACTGGGAGGCATAGACAACCATGGACATGCAAGCCCAAAGATTTATTGACTCTGTAAACTCAAATTCTCTTGAGCAGCTATTCTTCACCCCCACAAAGGGTACAAATATCCTAGATCTGGCACTCACAAATATGGGTGAGTGCTGTACCCCTCCCCCCACAGTGTGATGTCTTCACTGGTAAGATCAGATCATAAAGTAGTATCCCTTGAAATAGAGGTAAAACTAGACCCCCTAACTAACTCCCAAAATTTTAATACCTTTGCTTAGGCAAACTACCTCCTATTAAGTGATGGCATAGCTAGTTTCCAAGCTCCCAGAAAACACAGAAGCCTATGCAGAGGCATATACAAAATCTTTGTACAACCATAGAAACAACTGCATAGAAATGTCAGTACTGGACTGAGATAAGTCTGGGTCAAACAGCAAAAACAAACCACCCCAGTGGACTCCTGGTATTAATCGGTTGTTTAACAAAATAAAAGAAATTAAGAGATAATGTGCATAACAGAACAAAATGTCCCTCTTTAGTCTAAACAATGGAATCACAGTACTAGTCAGGACTCTGAAAGCAGACTTTGAGGCAAAAATAACTTCCAAGGCTAAGGATAACCATAAGGCATTTTCCAGTTATGTCCGTAGTCATAACAGCAACACCCAGCAATGAGCGGAATTAGTTGTGAATGGCATCATCTATACTCTGCAGAAGATAGAGCAAATCTGCTGGCTGATAAATTCATCTCAAATTTCACCTCTCCATCACTCCAAGTTCTTCCCCAAGAAATACCCTCTACCCCCCATCAGTTATCACTAAAGGAGACCACTCCAGTTCAAAATATACTTCTCTGAAGTCAAAGTTAATGTGGAAGGCCTCTGGATGACAATGTTTTCTGACAACTGCAACCTGCGAGTAAACATCAAATTCCCCCAGTGATGTAGATATCCTTCAGGGTCTAAATCAGACAAATGACTGGCACCAGAGCCATTGACTAAATGCATTTTTTTACATTTAGTTTATCATACCCTTTGGGAAGTCAAATACCCATGCAAAAACAATCCTTTTCCGCCTGGCTGAAATGGTGCGTGAGTGGAAAGACAAATTAGTACAGCAATCCAAATGACAGTTCCAACAGATTTATTCAAAAAGTACAGTCAAGCACTTTCTTCCAGGAAGCCTGGATGTAACCAGAACCAATTATTTTTTCCAAAAGCTCCCATTTAAAAATAAAATGCAACCAATCAAATCACTTCAATCAATACATGTGATAAAATTTAAAAGACCACAATTAAACATTTTAATTTATACAAATATATATAATTTTTTTAAAAAAATATGTTAAATAACACCATTAATTCAAAGTGTTAAGGTTCAATGCTTTAAAATTGGCATGATAGATATAAATTCATTAATGCCGGGGGTGTGGGCAGCATTTAATCGTATTTGCCATTTCATTTCAGGTATTTCTAATGTATTTGCCCAGTCACCCCCCCCCAAAAAATCCTTATAAACAATTTCTAAAATGCCAAATAAAAACTTTGTGCAACATGGATTACTATTTAAATGTCTAAAAAGGGCATTGTTTGTGTTTTTCTGTCTAATGGCGTATAGATATTCATACATTCTTCTACGGAGTGTAATTTCAGTTTTCCCTATGTAAAAACTAGAACAATATTGACACAACGCCAAATAGACACAACCCTTAGTACCGCAATTGCCCGCAACTGTATTTATCCTAACCCCATATTCACTTATATTCAATAGTGAGTCCTTAAGAATATATTTACAATAGTTACAATGCCCACATCCAGCAGTGCCTTTCCCAGATACACCTTTGAAAAGAATAGAATGTTCAAACAAAAATTTTAAATTCACATTAGTTTTTAACACAAAAGTTGTTTGTTTTTTTCCCAAAATGGGTAGAAGTTCATTATTAGCTCTAAAAAGGACCCAATTCTTACTTAAAATATCTTTAACCTTTTGTCTATGACAACCAAAAGTTAAAACCATACCACTTGTGTGTCCGTCGGGGTTGACTGTCTCCTCACTGGTCCCCATCGAGTTACCCAATAGTGGAGTGTACTTAACCCCCAATTCTCCTTTACTAACTTATACATGTCTAAAACTGTTTTTTCAGGGTAACCTCTATTCCTAAAAAAATAATGAGTACTTCCATCTCGCTAACAAATCTGTCAAATGTTGAACACATTCTAGCCACTCTAATATATTGTCCTTTCACAATACTTTTTTTCATTGAGAAGGGGTGATTACTGCTAAATTCTAAATAATCGTTGGAAAATGTAGGTTTCCTGTATATGGTGGAAGAAAATTATTTCCACACAGGTTCCTTACGAATTGTCATGTCTAAATAGTTAATTTCGTCATTATTATGTGTAGAAGTCAACTTAAAATAATCACAAATGTTGTTAATATGTTCACTAAACTTTTCACCATATCTATCTGTATTCCACATAATAAAAATATTGTCCAAAAATTGCACGTATAAGGACCATTTGTGTTGAAAATCAGTGTTAAATACATGTTTTCTCTCCCAACTATACATAACTAAATTAGCAAATAAGGGGGCGCAACTGGAACCCATGGCTACCCCTTGATTCTGTTTAAAATAACCCCCCTCAAAACAAAAAAAAATATTTTTTAGAATCGTGTCCATACATAACATAACAAAGTTTAATAATGAATTGTTTAAAGTTGTTTCCCCTTAAGAGCTTCATAAAATAAATCCAAACCAATTTTATGTGGTATGGATGTGAAGAGATCACAAACATCAATAGTGGAAAATGAACAGTTATCACTATATAATTCCTTTTTAAAATTTGTTAGGAAATCCCATGAATCCTTCAAGATGTAATCAATAGGAACTAAAAATTCCCTTACTAGTCTGTCAACAAAGACACCAAGTGAGTAAGTCATACTGTAACGAGAAGAAATTATGAGCCTGTATGGGGGGATCAAAAATGTCCTTATGTGTCTTTGGCATTCCAAAGATCACATATAAAACAGGGTGTTTATTAACCAAAAAATTGTATATTGCTTCATTAATACTACCTTGGAACAAACTGTCATCCAGCATTAACCCTATCTTACTCAAAGCTATGTTAACTTCATTCTTAGATGCCACGACAAACTTCCCTTCGTCGTGTAACATAGCAAGGATACTACAATTGTAGTCCGTTTTGTTTACAATAACAATACCCCCACCCTTATCTGGCTTCATAACTCTAATGTTTGTATTTCCCCTGATGTTGTCCAATACATTGCTCTCGCTAACTGATAAATTATAGTGTCTTCTTGGTAGTATTGTATAATCTAAAAATCTCTTTTGTACAAACGTCCTCAAAGGATGCAATTACTGGGTGTAATGGAGGGTTAAAACAACTTTTTTTCTTAAACTGCGAGGGTAGCTCAAGCTGTTCACCAAGACCATTAAAATTCCTATTCTTAAACATGTACTTTAAATTTAATTTCCTGGTGAAATTCTTAAGCTCCAGAAGAGTGTGCAATGCTTCTTCTTTTCTATTTGGAATAAGCTTCATCCCCTTCTTTAGTAATGAGAAGTGTTCACATGTGATGTGTTCATCTGAATAGTTAAAAATATTGAAGCCTTCAAGACTTAGAAGTCTCCCTTCATATTTAACTAGTATACCCTCAGACTTATTGTTATTTAATGGTTGTAATTCCCTCTTCTCCACCCTTGTCCTTGGGGTGTTTCACCCCTCCCTTGTCCCTGTCTCACTAAAAAATTATTATTAGTATTATTGTAACTAGCACCCTTGTTAATGAGCCTTTCAGATCTCCTCAGGGGTGGGTATGCTTGGTCGTAAGGCTCTTCTTCATTAACTGAATAACCTTCATTTTCATTCCTAAAAATATTCTGTTCCCTGCCTTGTTGCCCTATTTCATTCATGTTCACATAATATGATTTAGGGAATGGATATGCTGATCTATCCTTGTATTCACCTTCATCACTATACAGCTTATTTTTCTTCCTTTTGATATTAACATCAGTTTGTTTCTTCACATTATCAAAAATGCCCTCGTACCAAGCACTATAGTCATTAAAATGCACATCATTAACAATAGTGTTATTCAGTTTGTCCACATCATTTAACAATTTGTCAATTTTTTTGCTATTAATTTTAATGATAAACTCTATGAGCTCAAACCCATGTCTATCAAACATTGCCAACAATGGATCACATTCAATATCATCTTTAGTTAATCCATTGGGGAACTTGAAAACCCTCAGCCCTCCAGGTACTGTTTTTTTTTATTTAAACACTCCTTTAAAAATGCGTTGTCGTATTGGAGGTTACATACCTTCAAGAGCATGTTTTCAAAGTCCCTTAGTCCATTTTTAATACTTCCACCAATCATTTTAGAATAGGAACCCATGAAACAAAAAGTATCAGTGTTTAACCAGTCCCGTAAATTACACACACCATTAGAGTCATTTGTAGCGCCTCTCCCTTGCGCACATGGTACCTTCAACTGGGACAGCCGAACTGAACCAGAGTTCAAAAATTACAGAAGTGAATGGTCACAAGTACTCTCCACACGTGGTTCCACATTACTATGGGAACCCGTTCTTGTTGTAGGAACAGGTTTTATTTTAAAATTATCAACAGTTTGTTGTAATAAGGTCACTTTCTGTATGAGTATCGCAATTAACTGAGTGAGGTTACCACTATTCAGTGCTGTATCCTCGTTAATTGTAGTAGGGGGTCCTTCATTGAGCATTTCGCTCTGTAACCCTTCCATGATGTACAAACAGTTCCAGTATATAAAAATAACCCAAGCACCAGCAACAGTCAAGGCACACACCGACAATGTAACCAATAAAGCAACAGTGTAAAAAAGGCACAACAAAACCAGGAAAAACAATCCTTTTCCACCTGGCTGAAATGGTGCGTGAGTGGAAAGACAAATTAGAACAGCAATCCAAACAGTTCCAACAGATTTATTCAAAAAATACGGTCAAGCGCTTTCTTCCAGGAAGCCTGGACTTCATCAGAACCAATTATTTTTTCCAAAAGCCCCCATTTAAAAATAAAATGCAACCAATCAAATAATGCAACCAATCAAATCACTTCAATCAATACATGTAATAAATTTTATCACATGTATTGATTGAAGTGATTTGATTGGTTGCATTTTATTTTTTAAATGGGGGCTTTTGGAAAAAATAATTGGTTCTGATGAAGTCCAGGCTTCCTGGAAGAAAGCGCTTGACCGTATTTTTTTGAATAAATCTGTTGGAACTGTCATTTGGATTGCTGTTCTAATTTGTCTTTCCACTCTTGCACCATTTCAGCCAGGTGGAAAAGGACTGTTTTTCCTGGTTTTGTTGTGCCTTTTTTACACCATTGGTTGTATCAAATACCTATGCAAATTGCACCATTAATAGCACATCCCTAAGAGTAGACTCAGAGGTAAGATATATAGTTACACAGAAGGAGAGCAACCTGAACTCTGTCTGCCATGTGTCTGCAGTGGTGAGTAAGTCATTTATGTGGCACAACTTATAAGTATAGGTATGACATCCAGATCCAAGGAAGTTATAGTCCCACTGTACTCAGCCCTTATTAGATCAATGATTGAGTACAATGTGCCATTTGGCATGAACTAGACTAGGTACTTCAAACAGGTGGAGTGATCCCAGAGGTTCCTCACAAAGAAAATACAGGGTGTTAACAATATGTCTTATGTGGATAGACTAAAAGCCCTATTCCTTCACTCCTACTGACTGTTAAGGGGTGACCTATGCCTAACCTACAAGGCACTCACAAATCTAGCCCTGATGGAGCTGCCCCCATTCACAAGACAAGCAACAAGAGGGTCACCTGATCTAGAGATCTAAACCTAATCAGTGACTCAAACAAAACATGCTGGAGAGACAGATATGTGCCACAGAGATTACCCCTTATTTGGAACATGGTTCCTATTCACATTAAACAGAGCCCTTCCCTAGCCCTTTTTAAATGCAATTTGAATCAATGAATGGGGAATCGCAAGGGCAGCTACGGTGGTGCAGCGGTTAGCATTGTCACCTCACAGCAAGAGGTTCTCTGCTTCGATCCTCGGCTGGGGTGCCTTCTGTGCGGAGTCTGCATGTCCTCCCTGTAGTTGCGTGGGTTTTCTCCGGGTGCTCCGGTTTCCTCCTACATCCCAAAGACATGCTGTAGGTGGATTGGCCACTCTAAATTGGTCCGTGTGTGTGTGTGTGTGTGTGTGTGTGTGTGTGTGTGTGTGTGTGTGTGTGTTCCTTCTGTGGAAGGTTGGGCGCTGGGCTGGCAACTCGACACTGTAAAACTCCACTGCCAATCATTAGCATACAGGTGATCCACTGCGGCAACCCCTAACCGGGAAAAGCTGAAATAAGAAGAAGAAGAAGGATGGGGAATTGCAAATTCACACCTGGGGTAGTGCCTATATATCTTATGGATAAGGGCAATCTGTAAAAGTACTCAAGGTATATGCACAAACCAGTGCCATCTTCAGGTTATACTGGCAAGGCTTGTAAGGATAAGCCATTAGCCTGGTTATCTCCTATGAACCTATGAGTGTGATCAACTGTGGGGGGGGGGGATTGTTTGCTGAGTGGATGTGTGTGAGTGTGAGTGAGTGAGTGTGAGTGTGAGTGTGAGTGTGTGTGTGTGTGAGTGTGTGTGGCATTCCTTTGCTAACCCAATGCATGAGTCAACAGGGAAAATATTACCACCATCAGGTCTGACAGCATTTTTGATATTAAAGGTAATGAACCAATAATGATTATTTTCTCTTTGAATCCATTGTTGTTTCTGAATTGCATTTTCTCACTGTTGTGTAAATTGGCCTACCTGTGGTAGATAAAGTGGGCGATCTTTAAGAATCATGGGGCATATCTCTTTGAACAAGTAAAACTTTCAAGTTTTGCTATAATATTTTATGAGAGAAAAATGTAATGTTTTTCTGAGTAACAAACACTTTTTAATTCTGGTTTCACAACAATATACCAATTATATGATTCAAATATATATACTGATTTTGTCAGTCTGGAAAAAAAAAACATTCAAGCACATCTGGCTATCGTGAAAGCAAAATTGTCATATGGCTATTAAGACCTAGTAAAGATACATATATCTCTGAATTTCATTGAAATGTTTTACCAGTTTTTCAAAAGTTCCATGACTCTCTGCTACTAAATGCACTTACCTGGTGTTTTTTGATATAAAGTAGTATGTAGTATTGAAAATGTTTCTAAATGGCTACATTTAGGGTGCAGTCAAAAATCCCATGACAAAACATCCCATTATGAATAAATATATACTGGGTATACAGCTTCATTGTTTCTTACTAGGCTGTTGACCCTGGAGGACCTTTAGAAGCCTAGACACATATTTCCATGAAGTTTTTCTTTAGCCCTTGTAATTTAAATATGAACAACCCAAAACAGGTACAGCATTTACATTTTACCCCTTTCTGTAAGGGGCAAGGGTGCAGCTCCAGAGAAGAATTTGTGGTTTCCCATTCATTCAACCAAATTATATTTCCACTAAGAGAAAGTGCACACACCAGATCTGTTGCATTAGCTAGTCCAACCTAGTATTAAAGTTACACACATTCATACTAGTTAGTCATTGATAGATTCATACACCTGTCAATCCAAAGCACCAATCAAGGCAAGTGTGTATTAGCTGCTCAAGGCTACAGGTGTCACAAAGCACACATTTGAAGGGATGACCTCGTCATTCTGTTGCAAGGCAGATACTGGGCCTAAAATGGAGTGAAACAATTTGGGGCAGTATTGTCCCTGTGTAAATGTTTCTTTTGTGTGGAAGGGTACACAACAAGTCTGTGGGATACGCCACTCCTAACTAGAACTAGAGTCTCAACAATCTAGAGAGTGTTGTATCAAATGCTGATGCCATAGGATAAATTGTGAGAAAGGACAGTTGTGTTAGTTGAACTTGCCATAACAGTAGATGTTCAAATAATCATTGCTGCCTTGCTGGCCAGCTTTCAAAGCTTCAGCGCACCTTCCATGTGCCCAAATTGTCAAGCAGCTTGAGCCGAGCAGACCAAAAGACAATTTTGGGCATGAAGCCCTTCATAGCTTTCCTGCCAGAAGAGACAAGAAGGCTGAGCCCTGAAAGGACAAGACTAAGAATAACAAAAAATAAATGTCCACACCCTAGCATAAAAAAAAAAACAAAACAAAAGGGGGGTGGTGAAGGGATGGAACACCTACTGCAGCAGTTGTCATTTGAACATCTGTTGTTTATGGTAAGCTCAACTTACACAACTGTAGTATGTTTTTCATACTGATCACTGCTGCAGTAGCCTTAGTTATATGGGTAGATCACCTTAACTAACTATATTTAGGAGGTGAGAGGAGAAGGGTGCAGGTGCCACTGGAGAATGGTTATAGCAAAGCATAATCTAGACATAGAGAAGGAATCCAGCTTATAGTGCTTTGTAATGGCATATACAGAGGACTAAGTAGGAGCTTCTAGAATACTTCAAGAATCCAACCATTTCCAAAAAGCCTTACTAGAAGCCAAGGTCATTGTAGAGTGGGCCTTGACCCTGCCTGGAATTGATTTGTCATGGTGAGTACAACAAAAGGTAATAGCCTTAGGCAACCACTTTAGAAATAGATTTAGTTTTGTCAAGATAGTACCTGAGTTTTCTGTGGGCTTCCAAGGTATGGAGTATCCTTTCTCACTAATTTTTAGGTTTAGGAAAGAAAAGAGGGCGATGGATAGTTTGGCTTAAAGTAAACTTGGATACCACTTAAGACATAAAAGAAGGATTAGATGTCAAAGACACCCTGCCCTCATGACAAATTAGGTAGGATTGACTCACCATAAGAGCTTGCAACTCAGATACCCTTCTTGCAGAGGTCAGAGGAATCAACAAAACTGTTTTCCATGTTAAAACCTCAAGTAAGCAAGATTAGCTGGTTCAAATGGAGCAAGTGTTAGTTTCTGTAACACAAAATTAAGATCCCAAGGAAGGGCCACCAGTTTATTTGGAGGCCTCTTATGCAAAATTTCTTTTAAGAACATTCTGACATGTGACTGTCTTAAAAGAGGAGGATCCATGGGAGACATGCTGAAATGGCTGATAAATGAACCTTCACAGAGGAATAAGAAAGGCCATAGCATACTAACTCACACAAATATTGTAAAACCAGAGAACAACTAGCCCTGAATGGGTGCTGGTTATTTTGTTGGCATCAACTAGAAAACCTTTGCCATTTGCTAATATATGATTTCTAGTAACAGGCTTTCTTGTCTCCATTAGTACCTGCTACAAACCAGGTTCCTAAAAGTAATTAAGACCCTATCATCCAGGCAGTCAACTGAAAATGATTGATGTCAAGGTGTATCAAACACCCCTTTTATTGTGTGAGTATATCCATTCTATAAGGAAGCTTGTGGTAAATGCTGCTAGCCATTTCCAAAGGAAGGGAAAACCACAGTTGCCTGGGTCAGAAACGAGTCACCACAATGATTTTGGGGGATTACTTCTGAATCTTCAGTAGTACCCTGGATATTAATGGAAAGAGTGGAAAGACATGCAAAAACATTCCTGTCTAAAGAAAAGAAAATACATCTGTCTTCTAGGCCTTCTTGCATGGAGTTTTGGAATAGAATTTTGTCAATTGATTGCTCAGAGAGGAAGCAAAAATGTTTACTTCAGGAACTCCCCCACAGATGGATCAAATCTTGGAAGACCCCTGAATCTAGTTTCCATTTGTGAAGGTTTGCCCTGGTTCTGCTCAGTTTGTCTGCAACACAGTTTTGCTCTAACAGAATATAGGATGCCTGTAGATTGAGACTGTGGTGTGAAGCTATTCCCAAGCTAACATGGCTGGTCTGCAAAAGGGGTACAGCCTAGTTTCCCCTTGCTTGTTGATGTACCACATCACTGTGGTATTGTCTGTAACCACTTAAAGAGGTCCCAGGGATGAAATATGGCTTAGAAAATTTAGTGGCTTAATCAGGGCACATGTCTCCTTGATACTTATGTGCTGCATCTGTCCTTGGTGTCCCACACCCCCCCTGCACTTTTATATCTCCTGAAACTGCTCCCCAACCAAAGTTGGAAGCATGTATTGTGACCGATTACTTTGGACCAGGGAGGGAGAAGGTGAGACTTAAGGATATCTGTTGTCTCCACCAAATGATTTCTGTGCTGACAAACCCCACTACTGGGATCTGAAAAGACAAATGGTGATGATAACTTGGACCAAAGAGGCCTCAGATATCACAGTATCTTTCTCATATAGAGTCTTGCCAGGAGTGTCATGAGAATCATAGATACCATGAGACCCAAAATCCTGAGGTATTCCCTCACAGTGACCAAAGTCTGAGTGGAAAACCTTAGACATAGATGTAAATAAAGAACTATTTTTCCTCTGGAAGAAAAGCTCTTTAGACTGAGGTGTCTACTTGATATCACAGGAACACAATCCTGTGTGAGGTAGCCAACAGACTTTTGAATGTTCTCTTAGAATCCCGGCTTGTACAAGAGATCTATCACCCAAGAGAGAGAGATTCCTGACATTTTGAAAAAGACTCTGCAAAGATAAGCAAGTCCTCTAAATATGGAAAAATAAAAATACCCTGTAGCCTGCAGTGAGCTATAACTGGAGCTAGACAATTTATGAACACTCTTGGTACAGTGGATAGTTCAAAGAATAAGAGAGTAACGCAGAGAACTAACAATGTGATCCAGATGCACAAAACTTTAAGAAACACCTGACATTCTGGATGAAAATGAATGTGATGATAAGCATCTTTTATTCTAGTGTTATCAGGAAACTTGAACAAAGAAGAGACAATGGGTTGTGAAGTGGCATCATTTTGAATTTGGTCACTATTACAAACAGGTTTAGGAAAGAAAGATCTAGAACTGGTTTCCAAGCATTTTTTGGGACTAGGAATGTCCTTGAATAAAACCCATTTCCCACCTGGGAATGAGGAACTGACTGTATCATTCATTCGGACATTTGATGAACAGTTGGAAACAAAACTGTTTGAGCTGCTAGATTAGGTGTGATCCCCTGGAAAAAAGGAATTTCCTCCCACTGTCATCTGTAAACCCGATGAATGATTTTCAGAGCCCATATGTCTGAAAAAATATGTCACCTAAAAGAAAAACAGAGATTCAGACTTTCTGGCAGAGAAAATGGGTCACGGTGGGATGGGGTCACAATGTCTCTTGAGCAGTCATTCAGACTTGGGAGTGTCCTATGCTTTGGGAGGATGGAGACTTCTTTTTGAAACCTCCTTGTCACTTCTTCTTCAGTGTATGTTGACCCGAATTCTCTCAAGACTGTTTTTTTTTTTGCCAACATTGGATGAGGAGAAAGAAAATCCCTTGGACAATTTATTTTGAAAAGGTGGGCTGAAAAGAGATTCCCTGGATCAGCTTTCCTCATTAATCACATTTTTTGATCACTTCTGCAGCAAAGTGGCTAAACACTAACCCAGGGATTCAACAAAGTCCATGTAGGCTTAGCACCAAGCTTACACAAAGTTCACATACTTGCAAGATGAGCAGTAGCACTAATCTCATATGCATGCAGTACACTGCACTTATATGCAACTTTTTGTGACCAGCGTCAGTGTTGATGGCTTGGAAACCATACAGAGTAGTATGAATGCAGAAAGAAGATGCATACAAATTGCCTACAGGCAAACCTGCTCTGTGAAATTGCGCAGACAGCCACCATGACTACCAGGAGTGAAAATACTACAATAACTGCAGTATTAACACATTACAGAAAAGTGTACTCAGTGCAAAGTACACCAAGCCAATTATTTGCAGACCGATATAATAGATGGGTGGGTGAATAACAAAGGCAAATACAATGAAACACAAATACTCTAGGCAGGGAAAGTGTGCTGATTAAAATGGCTACAGACATGAATGATAGGAATGAAGAAAGAGGAAGAGGGCATGCACAATATGGCAATGTACCCAGGGTAGGATATGTCAATTTATGTACACTCCAAAAACAAGTCAGTAGCATAACATTAAAATCACATGCAGATAGCATAGTACATACTGCTGTTTACACCTCATGTGTGAGTTATATTTATATTATCACACATGATAGTATATATGTGAAAAGCTTACATGTAAATGGAGATGAATGGTTGTGATATAATGACCACTGACATGCTCACTGGAGAAGACATTTAGCAAGGATGGTATGTACAATAGGGGGTACGAGCATGTTGCGAAGATCTGAAAAATTACTTGCTTGAATATGACTGAAATGTCAGCATACCTTAAAACCAGTCATGGACACATAGCAACAGACTCATGGACAACTGTTGACCGATTTAGGCAGAATCAGGAATAATTTTAAAATATTAACAAAATTAATCTGTGGCATTGCCAGAATATATGAGTTTAAGTTATTATACTTGTTCATCAGGAACTGAAGTGCACAACTGTAATAATTGCCAGTATTTTATAACGGGAATTCACCACCCCTTTTCCAAAATGTCTTTGGAGGGTTTAAGAGGGACAGTGTTAAATCTAAAGTTGAATTCAGGGACAATCCTGGCCAGTTGAAAGGTTTGCATGATACATAAACCGCAAGAATCAAACCCATGCCATCAATGTTGCCAGTGATCTCTGTATTTATTGGGTGCAATACAAAAAGATGCATCACCCAGACATCTTGTAAAACACCTTGAAGGGAAGTCTGCACTGTCAATTCCTAACCGGTATGCATCACAAAGAATACATCTGTATGACCGACAAGATGTGTGGAAGCTCACTGTGCCAAATGTGACGCACTTGACTAAAGCATCCCTGGATGACATGGGTATTAGCCGTATGGATAACAACACTTACAAACAACACACTATTATGAGTGAATACCCTACACACAGCTGGGTATTGCACCCATCTGCCACATCAAATATGAACTGATATTGTCCGAAGCATCTGCAACTGACATGAGAATTAAGAAGTGCTGCATTATAATGAATGGCACAGCACTATGTGAGACTGATGCCAATGCATCAACTATGCCCATGTGCACAGAAACTACAGCAATGCAAAGTCTGCTATTTATTAGTGAGGAGGCTGTCACTGTGATATTGTTCAGACACCAAGCAATACATGGAGCACACTCTATAAACCCACATCAAACCTCAAGACATGTGCCATACAATCAGTGTTCCCCTGACACTGACTCTGAAAATGTTATACTGTCATGAAATTCTGACATGCATGCATATGTGCTCATACAAAATATCAAGTGGCAATACTGATGTGATGTACTGTTATGTCTGTAATGATGTACAGTCACACTATAGCTCTACCTAATATACAATTGGACATAATAGGTTCATAGGTTCATAGTAGAGTACTAGGCTAATATTCCCACATCACGTAAAAGCCTAGCTTCATTGTACAAAATGTCTGCTGTTGCTCCAGCTGTTGTACGTGTGCGGTGAGTTACATACAAAAGGGTGCATTGTTCTCAATTATTGGATTGATGAGGGCCAAGTACAATGGAATTATAATGTCCTTTGATCTGGTTGACATGTCCATACTTATGAGCTCTGCCATATATATGGGATTTGTCACCACTGTGGACACATATTGATCGAACGTCCGACTACTATTTACATGAGTAGCCAAATCACATACCATTGGGTCTACACATAGGGATGTGGTGCTATATTGTAACTTGGATATTTGCTTTACAAAAGGAAATAATTATACTTTTTTGGCCATTTAATGTACCTCCATGGCTCTGGCACCAATCATTTGTGTGTGTTAATACTTTCTGCAGTATATCGATACCATTTCTGGACTCATGGATTGTCCACAATTTGCAGTCATCTGCAAAGATTATTGGACAAAGGCTGGCAAAGCTTGCCTTGACTTCTGTGAATTAAATACCAAATGAGACATGGCCTAGTACACACTTTGATACTGCACTGCTCACAGGTGAATTCAAACACTTTGACAGTATATGTCCATTTGGTGATCCACTGGGCTGCACAGTTGATGGTTTCTGGCCAGCTGAGACAGTTTCTCTGTAATACCTGAGTGTGGAATTGTATCAAATGCCTTGGCCAGGTCAGATTATGTGGGATGCAGATTCTTTCCTTCACCCATGGCCTTGGTAACCTTCTAGAAAAAATCAACCAGATTTATCAGACATGATCTAACCTTAACAAATCAAAAATGGATTGTGTACACAGCCGGGAGATTAACTATGGTCTTGTTGATAAGTTCCATGATGATTCTTTCTACTGGCTTACAGATGAGGCAAGTCAGACTTATGTGTCTATAATTCCCTGTGTTGGGTGATGGTCACCCCTTGTTCAATCAGATGGCTGTTGCTGTCTACCATTGTTCCAGAAAATAAGCTGTCTGGAGGCTATGACTAAGTTGAGATCCAACTGTGTCTGCTACGTCATGCTTTAATTTATTGATAAAACAACCTGGAGTGTGGTCAAGGCCCACTGATGACATGTTTTTAGTCTTAGAGAGGACACAGATGAGCTGCTCTCTTGAGAAAATATGCTTAGTAATGTTTGCATGTATACTTTGAGTGACTATCAGTGGTGACAGGGTGGTAATGTTTGATCCAAATCTGTCACCTAGCAGGTTGTGTATTGCCTCTGCTTGAGTATGGCTAGTGCCATCCACAAACATATGTATGCATAGCTGTGTATTCCCCTTAAGGGTTTGTGCTTACTTAAGATTTGTGACAACACCTCCAAATACAGCATTGTGTATGGATCACATGCCACAATACAACATTGTGTATGGATCACATGCCACACAGTGGAACTGTTAATACAATTGTACAGCTCTATATATGCCACATAATTACATCCACTGCACATCATGTGCCTATATGTTTTTCATTGGAAAGCTGTCTCTAAGGGCCCTGATACCATATATGGGCACATTGCAAATGAGGTGGATGTGATTCATACAGAACAGTTCCTGATGCAAATGCTGACACACACAATGCTGCTGAGCAACACCTGACTAATCCTTGTGAATAGCAACACAACTGTGCCCCCCCCCCCCTGCAAAGGTAACCACCATGAAAAACTTCTCCAAAGCTAACTTTGAGCTCCTAAAAACAGAGGTGGCTAACTTCACGGCACCCATTCAAAAGGATAATAGTTGCATGACTGCTGAATCATACACCAATGCACTGTATGAACACGTACACAAATGCATGGATGTCACCATACACAATAGAACCAAGATGCTCTCCTCCAAAATAAGGAAGCCAATCTGGTGGTTTCCTGCCATAAAAAAACTCTACAACAGAAACAGGAAACTGATGTGGAATAAGGTGAAGTCCCAAGACTGGAAAACCTCCCTTATCAGCCTCAACAAAAAGTTGAAATCCCTCATCAAATCCTCTAAAGCTAGCTAAGAAAATAGAATTGCAGCAGATCGTAAAGACAACCACAAGGTCTTTTATAGTTATGTAAAGAACTTCCACGGCAATACCCAGATTTGCTCTGAGCTACTGCAGAATGGTACCCCCTATACCGAGCCAACAGATACTGCTAACAGATTCAGTGCCAGCTTTACCTCCCCCAAAGACCAATCACAATACCAGTAGTTTGCCAGGCACTCAGTATTACTGCTGTACAGGTTAAAACAGCACTGTCCAAGACCAAGAATACAGCTTCTATGGGACCTGACAATATCCCTGGCTGTGTTCTACAGGAACTACAGAGTGAACTGGCACCTCACCTGTGTGCCACGTTCAATCACAGCCTCACCTCAGGCTTTGTCCCTATTGAATGGTGCACTACTACGCGACTACAGACCCTGGGAACTATCGCCCCATTAGCCTGACAAGTCTGATATGCAAAGCTGTGGAACACATCATCATGGACCTAATAAACAAGTATAGAGGGAAACTCCAAACTGAGGATCCCGCACAGTTTGGTTTTGTGAAGGGTAGATCATGCCTGCTCAACTTGGTCGACTTCTTTGTGTCAGTCACCAGAGCTGTGGATGAAGGCAAGATGGTTTATACAGCCTAACTTGATCTGGCCAAGGCCTTTGATACCATTCCCCACTCAGGAATCATAGGAAACTGACTAAGCTAGGCATCAACCCATATATCACTAGGTGGGTTGCAAACTGGCTCACAGAACCCACAGTGTGAAAGTAGCTGATTCCAAGTCAGACTGCCGACCAGTCACGAATGGAGTCCCACAGGGATCGGTCCTGGGTCCTCTCCTGTTTGGTATCTACTTCTCAGAAGTCCAGGCCAACACGAAGGGACTCTGACAAAGTCTGTAGATGATTGTAAGTTGGGAGCAATTATTAACTCCCCAAGTGATGCTGACATCCCACAGAAAGGCCTCACTGAGACCACTGACTGGTGTGAGAACCATGGCCTTAAGCTCAATGCCAAAATGTCATCATCCCCTTTTGGAAAAAATAAAGAAAGAAAGTGGAAAAAGTGCCAAACTTAAACTGATAACCATAAATAAGGCACTGGAAGGTTCAGCAGAATAAAATCCACTGTTTTATTGATCGCACATGATATTAAAAAACATAAAGCACATTCAGAACGCATTAACTGTATCATCGCGTTTTCGTAACAAAATCTTCTTCAGATAAGCATACCAACTTCTGAAACCCCTTTATATACAGACATATCCCCAATTAATCAATTAACAAACTGTTATACTTTTAAAAACAGTGCAAAAAAACTATATACACAAACAATGAAACACAATAAGTACAGAAGTGCATGGAAAAATCATTTGTTGGTCAAGCAGGAATCTTGTAAAAACATATATCCTTACAGTTTATAAAAACTTGTAAACAAAAAATAAATATTTAAAAATATTTAAAAATATAAAACCCTTGTAAAACCACATATAAAACACTGTTGTGTAGGTCATACAAAATGTTAAACAGCACTATCTGCTGTACAGTCACATAATTTAAAGTTAGCTGACCTAAGCTTTAAGACTGGCTTCAATGAAACCATCTCATTCAAAACAGGATACCTAGTAGCTTCAAGAACTAGTTGCCAGTACAGTTCCCTGTATTCTAGGTGTGTTGGTGTGTTTCCCAAGGGCCACCCCTAGGATCAATGGGCAATATTTCTATTACATAAAATAAAAATTAGCTTTTGCACAGTTCAAAGTATGTTTATACAGAGAATTGTTACTGTTCATCTTTTTTATATCGTACTTGTGTTCAAACATTCTTGACTTTAATTTTCTCTCAGTTTTACCTATATAGAATGCTTCACATTTGTCACACAAGGTTAAATAAATAATACCATTAGTATTGCAATTGGCAAAACCATTTGTCTTAATAAGTCTGTCTCTACTTTTCAGATGAATCATCTCCAAATTTGACATAAGGGCATTGGGCACAACAACCACACTTGTTTGTGCCCCTTTTATTAGAAAGGTAAACACCTGTCCTAGGGGTACCATTCTCCAAAGTGTTTTTAATACAGCGTCCCCTTCTGTAAATACACTTAAAAGGCTTATCAAATATATACTGCAGGTCTGATGTACTAGCAAATCTGTTCTATTCTCTTTCTATAATGTTTCTGGACAACCCAGCATCTCCGTCATAAGTAATAACCGAAGCACTGTTGTACTCATTATCACCTGACCTCTCCGATGTTTGAATATTTTCAAGGTCTTGATTGTCACTCTCGAAAATGGGGGCAAACCTAGATTTTCTTGCTTCCAAAACTTCATTATATACTTCTGCTAGAAGATTTTTCTGGGTACCCCCTAGCCCTGAACAAATCCATAAGATACGCAATTTCATTACTAAAATCATTGTCATCTGAGGTCATTCTGGATATTCGAACAAACTGACCCTTTACAACTTTTTTCATCTGGTGATGTGGGTGTGCACTGATATAATATAGGTAAGAGCTCGAAAATGTTGCTTTTCTATAAACTCTAGTTTTGAAATTCCCTCCAATCTTACTGATACTGAGGTCTAAGTATCTCATTTCGTCAGAATTGATTTCATATGTAAATCTTAAACAAATCTGTGGTGCTAGACAAATAGTTAAAAAAGTCTAAAAACCTACTCTCAGGTTCTACCCAAAATAAACAAATGTCATTCAAAAAACGAGCATAAAAATTCCAACACCACCTGAAATCACAATTGAACACAAATTTCTTTTTCCAGTAGGGGAGTATAATGTTTAGTATACATGGGGGCACAATGGGCCCCCATAGCAACACCTCTTAGTTGTTTAAAATACTCGCCTTCAAAAAATATAAAATTATTCTTTAAAATCACATCCATTAAAATTTAAACTTATGTCATTGTTATCACTTAAAAACTCTTCTAACCATTCTAAACCCAGAGTGTGGGGTATTGAAGAAAATAAGTCTATCACATCAACCACGATAAAAGTAAGGTTGTCACAATTAAGGCCCGAATGCAGTTTTTTCAAAAGGTCCCATGAGTATTTGAGTATATTTGCCCCCCCCCCGCATGGACAATTTTTTAAGCTTAGAATCCACACATTTAACTAAGGGGGCTGTTATGGAACCTTCAGCAGAGGCTATTGGCCTCAAGGATGGGTTGCCCACATCCTTGTGGACCTTGGGGATGCCAAAAATTGATGGAATGCTAGATTTCTTGACATGTAAAAAATTGTAAGTGTCATTGTGTATAAGCCCTTCAATAAGCAAGTCATTTAAACATACTTGTATTCTCTTGTAAGCAATATTTACTTTGTTCAGAGAAACCCTCATA
Source organism: Protopterus annectens (assembly GCF_019279795.1). NCBI lineage: Eukaryota > Metazoa > Chordata > Ceratodontiformes > Protopteridae > Protopterus > Protopterus annectens. The sequence goes on along the minus strand of NC_056731.1, from coordinate 1,319,453,512 downwards.
TACTGGTTGACATCACCCAAAATGTCCATCATCTTACCTTTATATGTGATTTTGTCCATTAAAACTACACCCCCACCCTTGTCCGATTTCATAATTCTTAAATACATGTTACTTCTACATTGTTCGAGTAAGTCTCTCTCTTCCCTACTAAGATTCAGAATCACTTTGTTTTTATTTATGGCTTGCCTTAACTCATTCTCCACCATACATTCAAAATACTTTAATTGTGGATGTAAGGGCAGGTGAAAAGTGCAATTTCTGTGCAAGGTGTTGTTTTGTGAGTTGGACCTTTCTTGACCGTTGAAAAATAGTTCTAGATTATTTTTTCGTATATGTAATTTAAAATCCAGCAATAATTTAAACACATCACACTTTCTCCTAGGGATAAAAAAAAAATCCCTTTATGAATAAGTTAAAATGACCTTCCTGCACGCCTAGAATACAAGGAACTGTACTGGCAACTAGTTCTTGAAGCTACTAGGTATCCTGGTTTCAATGAGATGGTTTAATTGAAGCCAGTCTTAAAGCTTAGGTCAGCTGTTGTGTCTTTCGGCTTTTCCCAGTTAGGGAGCACCACAGTGAAACTCTGGTCCGCTAATGATTGGCAGTAGATTTTTACATGCCGAGTTGCCAGCTCTGACGCACAACCTTCAACGAAGGTATGTCCATTCACGCATGTCTCCACACAGAAGACGCTTTAGCTGAGAATCGAACAGGACAACGTCTTACTGTGAGGCGACAACACTATCTCAGCACCACCACCGCAGTACTTTAAATTATGTGACTGTCCAGCAGATGTTTAACATTTTGTATGACCTACACAACAGTGTTTTATATGTGGTTTTACAAGGGTTTTATATTTTTAAATATTTCTTTTTGTTTACAAGTTTTTATAAACTGTAAATAATGTATGTTTTTTACAAGATTCCTGCTTGACCAACAAATGATTTTCCATGCATTTCTGTACTTATGATGTTTCATTGTTTGTGTATATAGTTTTTTTAGCACTGTGTTTTTAAAAGTATAACAGTTTGTTAATTGATTAATTGGGGATGTGTCTGTATATAAAGGGGTTTCAGAAGTTGGTATGCTCATCTGAAGAAGTTTTTGTGACGAAAATGCAGTGATATAGTTAATGTGTTCTGGATGTGCTTTATGTTTTCTAATATCATATGCAATCAATAAAACAGTGTATTTTATTCTGGTGAACCTTCCAGTGCCTTATTTTTGGTTACCCTATTGGAAAAACCCAATTCCCATGAATGACCACATCGATGGTAGTCCACTGAACACAGAAGGTGTTATAAGAGAGCTGGGAACACAGGTTGACAGCAACCTCACTTTTGACCACCACATTGCCACTGTGGTCAGAAAGTCCTTCTATGTGGCACATCTCATTACTAAGGGTTTTGCATCCAGGAAGAAAGAGGTCATTTTCTCCCTCTACTCTTCCCTCATTAGGCCAGTCATTGAGTACAATGCCCCATTTGGCATGTACCTCACTAGACACCTACAACAACTGGAGAGGCTGCAATAGTACCTCACAAAGAGGATCCTAGGCCTTAAACACTTGTCCTATATGGAAAGACTCAAAGAACTCCAACTTTTCTCTGTCTCATATTGCCTACTTAGAGGTGATCTCTGCTTGACTTACAAAGCCATGTCTGACCCAGCTCTGTTAGAAATGCTACATCTAAAGAAATCCCAATCCCTCTGCACCACACACTCCAGAGACCTCAACCTCAATACCACAATCAACAGAACAAGCTGGAGGGACAGGTTCATAACCTAGAAACTGCCCATGCTATGGAATAGACTTCACATACATGTCAAACAGAACACCTCACTGGCCCTCTACAAGAGAAATCTTGATGAGTTGGTGGGAAATAGAAAATTCACCCCAGGGATCACTCCAGTGGCTCCACTTGACAGAGGCACTGGGAACTAAGGTTGGGTGACATGATGCCAGGGTAATTAATCCTATGGGCTAGGCTTGTAAAGGCTCCAGGGCCATTAGCCTAGTACACACCTATGAACCTATGAACCTATGAACTTATGAACTGATAAACTATTGAAGGTAACATGTTAGTATTATCCATCAGTATAGTCAAGTCAGTTGGCAGACACTATCCATCAGCCTAATAGTTACACAGTCCTAAACAGGAATTGGAGTACAATGAATGAATACAAGGAGAGATTAACATACATCTAGCAGCATTTTGTTTAATGACACATTAATGTTCATGTTTTTGGTATGCTGTCATTATTAACATCGCATGCTGTGTAGCATGAAGTGAGTGATCAAAGGGTAGAGAAGGCTTAGGATAGGGACAACAGGCTTATGACTAGCAGAACAAGATTAGGTAAACATGTCATAACAGTGGGGATGGATGTCACTTCAGTTTTGGACAGTAATCAATATATCTCCCAGGGAAATCATAACTGTGGAAAATTTTAATATGTTGGTGATTACATATATCATACACATATATCATCAAACTAACAAATGATGAGAGATGCATCTGGAATTGACCCCATGAAGTTATTGCAAAAAAAAAGACTTCAGTTAAGTGATTTATGTCAACACACCACATAAGAATTTACATTTTGTTATATTCAGTCTAAATAACTGTCAGATTAAATGTTTCAAAGTACTGCCTTTACTCTGCTTTAACTCTGTGTTCCTTTAGAGAAGCAAGTTTAAGCAACATTGCACAAAAACAGACTAGTACGGCTGATGCCAAAAACACACCAGGTTTTGCCATAGGATATGAAGAGCCATTCACCTCTGCTTGGCATTGGTGCAAGATGCGAAACTCGGTGCAAATCTAGCAAAAAGTAAAGGCTTTTTATATGATATTTCTGGCCATGTGTGTGGTATGGGATTGTATTTTTAGACCAGATTAAAGGTGTGAAAATGGGGTTAGATAGGAAAGTGGTGAGTGGGGGGAAAAACAAGGGGAAGTACAAAGGGGAAGCAATAAAGGAATGTGCAGGAGGTAATTAGGAAAGAGCCATAGTTATCCACTTCTTTAAAACTGTAATGTGAAAATGGATAGAAAATTGGATAAATTTGGACTGTCACCACAACATAGATGGGTGACAATAATGCAATCATGTTGTGCAGCCAATCAAGTGCCACATATGCAAAGTGGAGAGCTATGTGTGGGACAAATATTTTTTGTTGGACAGATGCCCTTTTTTGGCATTTCAAAAAGAGAGGAATGTTGTGGAAGGGACATAGTAATGTCAGGATCAGCTAGGTATAATGGGGAGGAAGCAGGCTCAGACAAGCAGGACAAACAAGACAGACTCAGGGATGTTGATGGATACAAAAGGGTGGGGTGAGGACATTGGAGGTACATGACCTTTTAGCATAGGAACAGTAAGAATCTAGTCCTCACCATCAGAACTGTAGTCTCTGTTTCCTTTCTCAGTTTCCTGTGAGATCGTTTGACATGGTGGCTTTTCTGCCTTCTAAGGAGCAACTTCTTCAGATAGCTGAGGTGGGCACTGATGCCAGTTTCTATCACATAATATATCTTCCCCGACAACTTCTGGTGGATGATGTAATACCCATCTCCACCAATACTCCCAAAGAGTGCCAATGCACCAGCAGCAGGACAATGCTACCAAATGTGGATGGGATAAGTAGTGAAGGGGCTGTGGAGGCAATACTGCCAGCATGCATCCCAGAGGTGCTAGGTGTTGGTGCGGCAGCTGGTGGAGGGTTGGCAGGCTGAGTTGTAGTGGCTGGCCTACCTCCCTGTGCTGAAAAGTCTTTGGTTTGTTGGCAGAAAATTATGACATCAGAACTGTGTGTTCCCATTAATAAAAAAAAAGAGAGAGATAAACGATGGGGTTAGACAAAAAAAGAAAGCAGATGATGAAAACTACTATATGTCATATTCAAATTCTGTATTAAAATAAATATATTTTTATTATTATATTAGCTGTACAGCTTTCCCAATTCAAAACAGGATTGTGAATTGTTACAAGTAATCCTCGCAATATGCAGATATTGCATATATGCTTTCAAATACAATACAGATTAACTTAACAACATGGCATTAAAGGAAATCTTACAGGAATTAAAATTAAAATATGATCATTTTTTGTAATATGAATGTATTTGTTACTTGTGGGGATAGATCCCTTCAAATCTGATAATACTATTACAATTGCCTAATAACAATTAACAAGAGCTACAGAAGAAAGCATGCATGCTTGTTTTAACAGTTGCAATCTTGTAATGTATAGAAGCGCAATAATTTTAATATAATCATGTTCATTTGTCCTGCATACATACCCCTTGTCTCTCTTTAATCTTTCAAAATGTGACTCTCTGTTCACTGAAACTTCCTGAGCAGCTGTAAAATTTAGAAGGATAGAAAAAGACACATGAAAACATTATTCATACCAGTTTTGGCTTTCTACAGCCTTACATAACATTTACAGTTGATTTATCTGAATACATGCACAACTGTGGGATGTCAGCAGTTTTAAACTCATCCAGCCTCTGGCTGAGTTGTGCCTGTGTGTACCATTTCATGTTATTACAAGGGTGGCTGCATTGCTCTCCAGTGTGTGTTATGCCTGTCACACTGGAAACAGCCTTGGATAGATTGTATTGTTCCAGGCCTCAGCCTTATAATGAGACCTAGTATTGTCTCCCTGCCTATGGCTGTAGCACTTTAGGAGAAGTGCAACAAATATTTTTGAATCTACCACACTTGAATTTGCCACCATCCTTCCCAGTTCCTGCCCTGTTTATACCGGTCCTCCAACAACATTAAAAGTGTTTTCCTGCAAATTTGTTTTATCATGTTTTTATGGCCAATGCACAAACCTGCACAACCATGCCAACCGAGTTTATGCAATAAGTGCAGAGCAACATTGCCAAACAAAGTGGAAGGCAGTTTATGAAGTAGGAAGATGACGTGACATTTCTCATTAATTTATGACGTGTGCTGCTATACCTGACAGCAGTTTGTCCAATAGTCAACACTGATGTGTTCAATGATTTGACTTTTTAGACCAGAATTTGGAAGATCAATTTTATGACTTGACACATAAGCTGTGGGGCCTTACACACTGATAAAAGTAATTTGTACAATGTGGGATTGAAACCTATGCAAAAAGAGAAAATATATATTACCCCATAGGTGATTTTTCCTCATTATCACAAAAGAAGTGTTTGCCAAATATGGTCATTACTAATATACACCTTAAAGAGTGACTGGTGCTATACTTCAATTAAGTATGTATGTGCACAACATGACAAGATCCTGTCTTATGCATTCTCAGGTGTAATGCTGGAATAATCTGTGACAATATACTGGAAATGCACATACTTTTATTACATTCAGAGTAGATTTTTAAGTTCTAGATCAGACCACACAATATATTTTGTTTTACAGTTATTCTTGTGTTATGGGAAGTGTGTAGATGACTGTCATTAAATTATGAAGTCCATCCCAGTTCTGAAATTACATTTATAATTACCTAATCATCATTGTCATGCTAAACCAGTTACACATATATTAGAAACGATGGTGGATTCAAAGATGGCTGCCGTTCTGTGAACACTGCTGAACTGCAGCTCTCCATTTAACCTGAGGAAATCAAAATCCTGAGTGGATACTACAAAGTTTTCAACATCAAAACTTCGATAAACTTACTCTAACTACACTTATTTATCCTGGATTGAGAAGAAAAACCGGAAAAAAGGAATATATTTCATTGGATTACAACAGATTAGCTAGCTCTGCAGAGAGGAATACACAAAGGAACCGTGTGCTTTTTATATTGCAACTGTTTATGTTCCAATAAGATGTCAAAAGAAGACAAAAGCATGGATATAACTACGACTAAAACAAAATTATCCGAATTGCAATCACCAGAAAAAGATGTGACTACTAAACGACAAAAAATTACTAAAGCACAGGAACAACAGAAACTAGGGACTAAAACTAAAGCTGATCAAGCTTTAAATATGGAGGATATCAAAACTGCACTTCTGCCTATACAAGAAGCTTTAAAAGAACTGACTTGTCAAATACAATCATTTGGAATTTCATGTACTCAGTTGCTGGAAAGAATGGATAAGACGGAGGCTCGAATTTCTGATACTGAGGTTTTACTGGAAAAAAAAACTAATCTGCATGATGTGGATATACAGGCTATACAAAGTAAGCTTACAGACCTAGAAGCAAGATCCAGGAGAAACAATATCATTGTCAGAGGGATTCCTGAATCCATTCAGTATAATGAACTAATTCCATCCATACTACAAATATTTGCAGTGCTTTTAAATGATTCTGATACTGTGAAACAAATCATCGTGGAAAGAGCACACAGAGCTTTGAAAGAGGTACAAGCATCTAATTTTCCTAGACCTGTGTATGTTAAACTGCTTAATTATCAAGATGTAAATAGAATACTTATTACTGCAAAACAAGGTGGAGGCTATATTATGTGGAAAAACAATAAAATATCTCTGACACAGGATTTACCTATACAGATCAGACAGGCTAGACAGTCTCTGTCTCCTTACTGCAAATTTCTTATTGACAAACAAATTAAGTTTCAAATGAAATATCCTAATATGCTTATATTCACAGTGGATGGGGCTAAACATTCTGTTTCCACCAAAATGAGGCAAGAAATCTGTTTCTTAAAATTTTCAAGGCTTTACCTGCATCAGAGACTTGAATTGAACTTTTGCTGGGACTGGCATGCTGCTAAGGCTGGATTCATTGTTTACTGTGCTTCAAGGAATGGGTAATCCTTTGTTTGCATTTGTGAAGCTTAGGCCTATTCCTGAGCAATAAAACTGTTTGTTTTTCCTTATCTTGATCTCCTGCACTTGTTTCCTGACATTTTATGGCTTCTACGAACTGTTTTCGATGAGGAGGAAGACAGGAAGTGCTTAAAGTGCTGTCGAGGGTGTAGATTTCATTGTGGCACTTCTGGGAGTCCGTCTGCAAAAGTGGTCCCCCGTCACGAGCATTTTACAGGACTTCCTGGTTTGGAAAACTGAAGAGAACTGTTTTAAACACTCTCTTGCTTATTTAACATTAAATAACACTGTTCTATAGTAATTTAAGCACATAGGAACTTGTTAGGAACTTCATTTATTAACTTTCAGTCAACATTTTGTAGTTATATTATTTATAGAGTGTGCAGGGATTTAGCAATGTTTATTTAACCTGTCAGCATAGTTTTTAATGTTTTGTGTTATTTTCATTATTTTATTTAGTTAGAAGCTTGCTTTATTATGAAACTAGTATAAGGTGAATGTATAACAAAGGATATTAATAAATTTGCTGTCTATTTGCTTTAATATAGGGTTATATATTAGTATGTATTTTTTTTTCTTCTCTCTTTTAATGCATGTGGTTTATGTATAGATAGCTAATCCAACTGAAAGTGCATTATTATAGTGAAAGTGCATTATTATAACCTACTGAAAATGCATTCTTTTTTTACTTTATTCTTTTTACATGTACTACTGTTACATTTTTAATTTGATTTGTTTAAATAGTAATTAACCAGAGATGTAGTTTATGGCAGTGTTTGTTAGGGAATGTTTAGTTTAGGCTTTGTCGTAGTGAAGTTAGGTTTTATAGGTCTTAATTGTGATACATGTGTGAAATTTTACATTGTGGTGTTTTTATATCTGTTGTTTCTTTTAAACCCTTTGTCATTTTATATTATACAGGACGTATTCATCTCCTGGTCCGGGGTTAGAGTGGGTATGCACTGGTTGAGGACGGGATATAAGGATTGCTTCCAGATTATGTATGGTTTTGAATTTACTGTTTTTGTTTTTTCCATGCTCTCTCTCCAAAACTTTCATCTTACAGTGAATCTTTGAAATGTGGGAAGTAGATTCATGGAACGTTAAAGGGCTCCAGAACTTGAAGAAGAGGAAACTGGTGTTACATGTACTGTTGCAGGCTAAGGCATGGTTTATCCTACTCCAAGAAATGCATTTAATGAATGATCAATGGGGTGATGTTAAAAAAAAGAAATGGATTAGAGAAGTAGTAGTATCTGAAGGTAAGTCAAATAGTGTTGGGGTAGCCATAATTATTAAAGACCAATACAAGGAAAAGATATTAGATTCTAATACAGATAAAAATGGATGGTGGTGCTATATTCTTCTTTCATCTACCTTATTTGATAAACCTATTTTACTTTTAAACATATATGCTCCCTGTAATGATCAACAACTATTTATAGCATCACTATATTCAATTTTAACACAATTTGATAGATATTATGTAATTATTGGAGGTGATTGGAATACCTACTAGAATCCGAAGTTGGATAGATCTTGTCCACAAAGAGCATTTAACAAACATGCTCTATTAGCACTGAATGATCTTAAAGAAGACTTTCAATTATATGATCCATTTCACTATCTGAATAACGATAATAGTACAAGCAATTTTACCTTTTACTCCCCATGTCATAAAATGTGGCCCAGAATTGATTTCTTCCTGATTTCAAGAGTATTGATCAATCTAGAACCTACAGTTATGGTACATGCCCATTATATATCAGACCATTCTAAAATTTCGTTGAGTTTTACTAAGGGGGTAAAAAATACTTTGAGACAAAGAGGTTATAATTGGTCTCTTAATCCAAATCTATTGAATAAGGAGGATATAATACTGGAAATTATAAAGTACCTGAAAGACTTATTGATTGGTTTAGGGAAACAACAATTTGCCCCAGATATTGAATGGGTAACAGTTAAAGCTCAAATAAGAGGGACACTTTTGCAAAAAGCATCTTATTATAAAAAGATATTAAACAAAGATATTCAAACTTTAGAAATAAAAATTAAATTACTTGATCAAGAACTGATTGGGGATTTTAATGAGCAAACAGAGAAGGAACTGATTAAATGTCAAAAGGATCTCTTTTTACTTCAGAATAGTAGATTAACATTTCAAGAGTACAAGACGTTAGTGAGGTATGCCAGTCATGTTCAAACACCGTCGAGAGCATTAGCTAGGATCATTAATCAAACAAAACCAATTGTGCAGATTTCGGAAATACAATTTAATAATAAAATATATTCTAAAACTGAGGCAGTTCTTAATATCTTTGAGAAAATGTACACTAATATTTATGCTGGACAAAAGGATATGACCCCTAACAGGAATTATGAACAATTTCTAGAGTCAATTAAGTTTCCAACAATAGGAGAGGACATTCAAAATAACTTGGTTAAACCGATATCTGAAGAAGAAATAGTATATGTAATTCAGCATATGAAATCACATAAATCACCAGGTCCTGATGGCTTGACAGTGGAATTTTATAAAAAATTTGCAGATATTTTCGGTAAGATACTTTCAGTTGTGTTTAACTACATAATTAGGAATAAAATTAATGATCCACACCTTAACGCCTCAAAAACTATTTTTATACATAAAGCCAATTCAGATCCTGAAAATCCAAATAATTATAGACCGATATCATTAATAAATGTAGACATGAAAATTCTAACCTCTATTATAGCATCTAGACTGAAGATAATCATGACTCATATCATTTCTAAAGAACAGACTGGTTTTATGGCAGGCAGACAAACCAGTGATAATACACTCACACTACATACTATGTTAGAGCATGCTAAGCAAAATAATTTAAATATTTATGCCCTTATAATTGATGCCCAGAAAGCCTTTGATAGGGTTGATACAAATTTCTTGTTTGATCTTTTACTGTATTTTAATATATCACATGAGTTTGTCCAAATGTTACAAATATTATATAGTAATCCCTATACTACATTGTATATTAATAAAAACTTCTCTAAAAGAATTCAGATTAAGACTGGAACACGCCAGGGTTGCCCTTTGTCCCCTTTATTATTTAATATCTATCTTGAACCATTGTTTTTATATATTAAACAAAATGTTTATCATAATGTCCCAATAATTTATGGAACTAAAATATTAATGGCAGCTTTTGCTGACGATCTTAGCATTTATTGTGCATCTCCATTATCAGATACTGAAAAATTATTGAAGGCTGTTAATGAGTTCTCAAAAGTGTCTAATTATAAAATTAACTTGAAAAACCCAATATCTTCCCTTTAAAGACACCCAAACCCTTTTCGTTATTGCCCTTAGTGGGACAGGTATCATTTAAAGAAAATATTAAATATCTAGGTATTGAGTTCTCTACTGATAATAAAGACTTTTATAATAATAATAATATTAAAGCAATCTGGGAACAAATAATTTCTGATTTTGGGAGATGGAAAAATTTATGACTGCCAATATTAGCAAAAGTTTCAATTATCAAAATGAACATATTACCACGATTACTGTATATTTTTAGGTCAGCCAATTTATTACTTTCAAAGTCATTTTTTAAACAGATTCATAAAGAATTGGCTAAATTCATTTGGGAACCAAAGAAAACCAGGATATCTTATAATAAATTAATGACCCCAAAAAATAGAGGAGGACTGGAATTACCTAATTTTGAAATGTATTATTTAATTGTAAATTCTAATAGAATTTTAAGAATTGCCAACTTATGATATAAATAATACTAAGTGGACACCACCTTGGGTAGTTCTGAATTATAAATATATTCTAAAGTTAAATATAAATCCTAAAGCAATACTTTCTTTAGGTAAGGATACGTTGAAATTCTATGGGATTATTGAACACATCAAAACAAACATACTCTCTTTACATAATTTATTTCATTCATTAGATTTGGTTCAACATATGAAGGTTTTTCAACCCTTTCATAAGAATCCTAATTTAAAATTGAATAATCAACTAATTGATCTCAACAAGTTTCCATTGATAGTTAATCTAACTTTGATTGATATATATAAACATCTTGACAGTTCGGCCAACCAAATAAGACAAGAACTTAACTTACCTAAAATTATCTGGTTATTCTGAGACAAATTAGAGAACTCACTATAAGCTATTTTAAAAGTTTTAAACTGGAAGAAGAGGCTATTAATAGATGCCCTTTGTTGTGGCAAGCTCTCCAACAGGATCTTAAATATATCACAACAGCAAATCAATTAATTAAAGAATTTCAATTTCATGATAAAATTTTGTTATCAAACTACTGGGAAGAGAAAATCTTACTGACAGAAGTAATATGTTAAAAGCAATTGACTTGACCATCAAATCTACTTTTCTTCAAAAATTACTATATACCAAGTTGATGATTTGGAACAATGCATATTATACACGTCTTACCCTGCATAAATTTAATCCCAAAAATTCACCAACTTGTCCATACTGTAAGAATCAACCAGCTGAACTTCTTCATATGTTCTGGAGTTGTAAATGTATTTTCAAACTTTGGAATTCCCTTAAGATCCAACTTCAGAAGGTGGGTTACCAGAGTACAACATTATCATGGAAATGTATGATTCTGCATATTCCCCCGAGAGAGATCCCTAAATCACAAATTATTATATATATTAATATTTTTCTATTAATGAAGCTTTATATAGCTTCATATTGGTTAGACCCATCTAAAACTTCATGGCAGAACTTTAGAGTTCTAACGACAAAACATATATTGGCTCATAAATTACTATTAAACCCACAAAATAAAAATGTTAATAATGCAAAAATTTGGGAACAGATTTTTAATATTATAGTAGCATAGTATTTTCAACTTGGAAAGATTAATAATTATTTATGTGTGTGGAGAGAATTTAGTAATCAACTGTCTATTACTTGCATTTATTCTTATGCTTTTTTATATTTAACTGTATTACATGGAAGCATTCTTGTAAATATTGTATATAGAGTGTGGTTATTAGTGATATTAGTTAATGCTTGATTTGTGAATATGTGTTATTTTTGTTCTTACTTGTGTTTGAAAATAATATAACAATAAAGATTTATTATGGAAAAAAAAAGAAACGATACCATGCATATGCTCAATCAACCTGCTATACACAGTTATTGTTATATATAATTATCTTTATACTCTAATGTTTTGTGAGAAATGACAGTGGGACACTCTTTAAAAAGCAGAGTGTGCTGGAGTAGAAGCCTGGTTCACCTGAGTTTTGGCCATGAACGTAGACCTGGTGCAAAAAGGGAAAGCTAGGCAACAGGTGAATTTTTTACACTTATCCAGAATGCTGGTAGCCATGCATTGCTGCTTAGCTTGTTTGCGAGAAAGAAGGAGAAACAAATAAAATGTTTCACTTTTTTTATTAAGCAGTGAACCATCTTTGTGCACGTGATCAACGAGCAAATTTAACAAGCAATGCCAAATATGCACTCCTTCTGTTAATACTCATTATGATCTTTCCTCAGTAAAAATAACTACTGTGGAACTCAGACCATGGTTTACCTGTCTTATCTATTTTGTACCTCAATGTATTTACACCTTGTGCTACACACACAAGTTGGGTCACAGGTGTAATTTCTGCTATTATCATCCAAGTTGCTGACCACCATGTAATGCCACCAAGTGTGTTTGTGCTTCTTAAGGTAACTGACATTAATTTTTAAATGTTTGTACATCTAACCATGTTTGTGCTAAGCCACATGCTGTGCAAATGTTAAAGACAAAAGAAAAAAATAAAGTTAAACAATTACACAGTTCTGGATTTGAACTATCAGAGTAATGAAATTACAAAAGACAGTTGGAGTGTGTTATTACTGTTTGCCACAGACACATCTTTGCAACTGCAATCACATCATGTGCATACAAGCAATTCATATTTCCTTTACAGTATTAACAGGACATACACTTGTACATTATCAGTTGATTGTACATGTGTGGCTAACATATGTAGTGCAATGAGTGATCACACAACCATTTATGAAGATTTTTCCAGAAATGCAACTCTGTTTTCTTGCATTATGTTCATTCTTCCCATATCTCTGCTGCAATATAAGACATGCAGTCTATTGTACATTTTGTATAACTTTTATTTAAATGTGTGAAAAAATAAATTTCAGTGAACAACAGTCTTTAGCAAAGGTTGGGGTTGCTATTAGTGACAGAAACTTATTTCCATGCTTTCTAAGTGTATCCTCACTGACATACCAACTGCAGGGAAGGGTGCGTGAATTGCTGTTGTGTTTTCTTTCTCTCTCACACTGATCATTCACAGGTGCAAGGCATTAGCACCTAACAATGGTGTAGATGCTGCACTATGTTTACATCTGATACACAAAGTCAAAAGTCTGGTATTCAGCAATTGTAATGAGTTCACACCTCATTTCCATCTTCACTGTGCTCATAGGCCTGAATCTACACCATAAAAAGGTAATAATGTCAGAAGTAACAAACTTCATGACACCCACGCAGATGGGAACTGGAAGTTCAACTGCTGAATCCTACACTATGGTGCTGTACAAGCACATTCACTTGTGCATGGACCGAGCCATCCTAAATAGAACCAAGACATTGTCCTCTAAAAAAAGGAAGCCAATCTGGTGGCCCCCTGCCATAAATAATCTGTACAACAGAAGGAAGAAACTGTTGCAGAAAAGAGGAAGAACCCAGGATTCAAAAAACGCCCTTACCAGCCTCAGTAGAAAGGTGAGATCCCTCACAAAGTCTTCCAAAGTTAGTTACAAAAACAAAATTGCCAAAGATTCCAAAGACAACCACATGGCATTCTATAGATATGTCAAGAATGTAAATGGCAATACTCAGATCTGCTCTGAGCTAGAGCAGAATGGCACTAGAAATACTGATCCCAAGGATATTGCCAATATCCTGGCAGATATATTCAGTGCCAACTTCACCCCCCTCTCAGCCCCTAAAGGACCCATCTCAATACTGAAACAATGCCAAATTCCAGTAATCACGGCCACTCAGATAAAAATTGCACTCTCCAAAGCCAAGAATACAGCATCCATGGGACAAGATGACATCACGGGCTGTGTACTACATGAACTACAAAATGAACTGGCACCTCACCTCCGTGTCATGTTTAATCATAGCCTCACCTCAGACTTTGTGACCACAGAGTGGCGCACAGCTACAGTCATCCCACTCCACAAGGGGGGATCCACTTTGGATCCCTGGCACTACCATCCCATCAGTCTGACGAGCCTGATCTGCAAGCCCATGGAATGTGTTATCATGGAACTTATAAACAAAAACATTGACAACCTTCCAACACTGGACCCCACCCAGTTTGAGTTCGTGAAGGGCCGATCTTGCCTCCTGAACCTGATCAACTTCTTCTAATCAGTCTACAGAGCTGTGGACAAGGGTAAGGTGGTTCACACAGCCTACTTGGACATCACCAAGGCTTTTGACACTATCCCCCACTCTGGATTCATAGATAAATTTACCAAGCTGGGCATTAATCCCTATATCACTCAATGGGTTGCAAACTGGCTTACTGACAGGACACACACTGTAAATGTAGCCAACTCTAAATCCAGCTCCAGACAAGTGACAAGTGGTGTACTGCAGGGTTCTGTCCCGGGACCACTCTTGTTTGGCATCTACTTCTCTGAAGTACAGGCCAACACTAAGGGACTCTGACTTACAAAGTTTGCAAATGACTGTAAGTTGGGTTCCTTTATTGAATCCCCAAATTATGTGGAAATACTACAAGAGGGCCTTATTGAAACAGATGCCTGGTGCCAGAGCCATGGGCTTAAGCTAAATGCCAAAAAATATATAGTTGTCCCCTTTGGGACAAACCACATACCTGTGAATTACTGCATAGGTGGCAGTATACTAATCACCAAAAGTGTGATAAGAGACCTAGGGACACAGGTGGGCAGTGGTCTCACCTTTGATGACCACATAGCCACAACAGCTAGAAAATCCTTCTACATGGCACACCTCATCACTAAGGGCTTTTCATCCAGAAAAAAAGGAAGTCATTGTCCCTTTGTACTCATCCCTCATTAGACCCATTATAGAAAACAATGCCCCATGTGGTATGTACCTCACAAGACATCTGCAACAACTAGAAAGGCTACAGAAATACCTCACAAAAAGAATCACAGGCCTAAAGCAGATGCCTTATGCTGACTGTCTAAAGAAACTCCAGCTATACTGTTTTGCATATCGCCTACTCAGAGATGATCTCTGCCTAATATACAAGGCCATGTCATGCTGGACATGCTACACTTAAAGAAATTCCAATTGCTCCAAGCCACATGCTCCAGGGATCATAACCTTTTCATCACAATGAATAGAACATGCTGGAGGGATAGGTTCCTGACACAGAGACTCCCCATACTCTGGAATAGGCTACCCATACATGTCAGGCAGAGCACCTCAATGGCCCTCTTCAAGAGGAACCTTAACGATTGGATGGGAGATAGGAAATTCACCCCAGGGATCACATCAGTAGCCCTGCTAGACAGGGGTCCAGGAAAGTAAATATTTGTGGGAAGCAACAGCCAGGGAATAATTTTGGCTAGGCTTGTATAGGCCCTAGGGCCGATAGCCTAGTACCTACCGATGAACCTATGAACCTGTGAAGATGAAGAGACTTGTGTAGTTGGATAAAACAGAAGATTGGTATTCCTTTGAAGGTGGTTTTTCAGCTGACAATGCTAATTTTGCTAAGGTATGCTTGTATTATTCAGATACATTCTAGATTTTGTAAAATGTAACAAATGTATTTATATATCCAGGAGGAAATGGAACTTTTACCTGTAAACACTTCTTACACTTCACTGTTGGTGTAGGCTGTTTTGGCAGGCATTTACATCTGTAAGATACACAGGCTGTACTTTCAGCATGACTATATTTTTAATATTTGATTTTTCAATGTTCTATGTCATTGGAGAGAAACGTAAAGTACATGTTGCTGACACTGGGTATTATACTTTTCAGATGGTCCAGGGCAACCTCCACAGTGAAAATTGACTGGCATTCGTAAATTGACTTTTCTGTTGAAAAGTGAAGACATCCTGATAATTCCTGTGGAAAACATATAAACATTACTTCTGTGGTATTCCCTGGTTTGTACAAACCTCCACTTGTTTGGTGTTTTGGGTGTGGGGAAAAACCTACCATTCTGTTGTCTAAAAAGTGGTGTGGTTCAAGTGATTTTCTGTTGAAAATGTGGACACATCTTGATGTTTCTGTGGAAGACATATACGCTACATATTTGGTACTTCTTGGTTTGTACAAATCTTTGTTTGTATGTGAGGGGGAGGTGAGTTAACCACCTAACTTTCAGTTGTACTAAATGAAAAGTGTGCTTCCAGGTAAGCTTACATATAGCAACGTTTATATTTGCTTGTAGAATAAAATGTATAATTTGACTACTACTTCCTGTGATGCATTTTTTTCTGTCTGTGCCTATTGATAAGTAATAGAGTTATACAATGGAGTTGTTCAGTACACTTGAGTATGGGTGGACATCTCAGCCAAATTTCAGTTTCAGCTTTTTCTTACAGGACATATAGGCAATTGTGTATTCACTGTCCCTCTGTGTTATTCCTATCATGATGCTTAAATGCCATCCTTTCCTTGCTTCATTTCTTCCAGGATCATCTTCCCTGCAAAGCGTGGACACATCTGTACATGATAAGCAAATATGTGCTTATTACTAAGCATTATTTTAATATGTAACTATCTGTATATGTGAGGTGGGTGTAATGAATGTCTGCATTGCTGTACCATCTGTGATTGTGTGACCAGTGTCATTTTTGTCATCTATGCTGGTTTAATGTTTAGTGGAGTAATAATTTCCTTCTTGTGTGACCAGTGTCATTTTTTGTCATCTATGTTGGTTTAATGTTTAGTGGAGTAATAATTTCCTTCCTGAGTTTGTTGCTTATTATCAGAGATGATTCTGATAGTGGAAGAATGGGAGTCCTACCACCTGATGTCAAAGTATCAATAGACTCTCATGATGATGGTGGACAAACAGAAGCACAGTCAAGGGGTGCAAATGTTGAATGTGACCCTGAGGTTGTGACTCTCACAAATCCCCTGGATTTGTTTCAGACACAGTAAGTATACCTATGCAAGCCCAGTCGACAGGCTGAGGGTAACACACTTGATCATGGTAGTGTTTAGCACTGGTTGACTCTGACCTTAGCCAAAGTATGGGCAAGGTGCCATGTAGGAGGGTTGGCAGGGGTGCTCAGAGGAGACCTATTGTCCACCTGAACTTGGTGTGTCATTATGTGCCCCTTGACATATGCTTAGGACCATCTTGGAAGCACAGGAACATTTCACTTGGACCTCTGAGGACATGCTTATGGGTCAAGATGCAACACAAGCTGATGTGCATGACTGTCTCGCCAAATGGTCGATTCAATGGCTTGGAGGAATGACACAGTGCAAGGGGCACCATCCATGTGTCCTTAGGTCAGCAACATTATCTGCTGTTAGACCACATGGCCATGCCCGCTCCAGTAGTGGAACTACTTCCACTGCTCCATTAGTGATTGAGGTGTCCATACCTAAACATGGTAGGCCATGGGGTCAAGGACCTCAGCATAGTAATGTGGAGAGCTCATCCAGCAGACATCACTCATATTCAGGTAGCACTAGCACATCTGACCATGGGCATGGACATGAAAGTGCAACTCCTGGCAGAGCAAGTTCTCGCAGTTGGGTGTAACGACAATGAACTAATAATTCTGCCATGCACGGCACACACCTGTCCAACATGCTAGTATACAGAGCTAGCACAGAGCTTGTCTGTGTTCATGCAGACACTCACACACACACATTTCACATTGAGTGCTCATACAGACACACACACATAGCAGGTACATGAGGCATTCATGAGACATTAATGAGGTTTGCAGATCATTCTATCTCGGTGGCCATTTGATAATTAGCTAAATTTCTGCCTTTTTTACTCACACACAATCACTACTTTTGTGTCAGCCATGGCTCCTTTCCCTCCAAACCCCACCCTGTGCAAATGATGATAACTGTGTCATCACTTTATTTCTATATTTTAGATTCTGGCATAACTGTATTTTTTCTGATGCACAGGGTGCATAGCTAACTGAATGCTTAGTATAGGTATTGGTGATGCTATTTTAAAACTTTTACTGATTTCTTACAGCTTTTATACTGTTGTGATTACTATCGTGAAATCGTTGTTACATCAGTGAGGCTTATTGCTCCACTTGTGAGAATGTAGGGATCATTAGACTTTGGACTGCTTTTTCTGTTATGGGTATTTTAGATGCATAAGGCATGCTAGCTGGTAAATGGTAGAAATCTATTGACGTAAGTCAGTCCTGTCATATAATGATGTTATTGCTGGACAACTCACACACATTTTACTTAGGTACATTTTCAAGTAACAGTATGAAAGTATCTGCCATTCATTCATTCGTGTTCTTACCCATTTATTTTCCTGTTTCAGGTTCGGCACTTACCTTGATAGTCCTGCAGTTACAACTGTTTTAATTTATTTATTTTATCTATTTTATTTTACATTTGTTAACCGGGGATGTCTGACTGAGCTGAAAAGGCCCTTTTTCAGCAGAGGCCTGGGGAGAAAAGCTCCACACTGAAAAATTACAGATGCATTTAGATATTTAGACATGATCAGTATACACACAAATTACAATAGATGTGTTTTTACAGTGGTATGTAGCACATCAACAGTTACAGTGGAGAGAACAAACAAGAAAATATTAATTTAAAAGTAAAGGTAATTAATAGATTTGTGGTGTACAGCTGAAATTTGGAACATGTATAGTCATCCCTTTTGGAAAAAACAAAGTACCCACAAATTATCACATAGACAGCAACCCACTGAGTATGGGAAAAGTAATCCGAGACCTAGGGACCCAAGTAGACAGCGACCTCTCATTTGACGCCCACGTTGCCAAAGTGGTTAGAAAAACATTCTACCTTGCACACCTCATCATGAAGGGATTCACATCCAGATCCAAGGATGTCATTGTACCCCTATATTCCTCCCTCATCAGACCCATGATTGAGTACAATGCCCCATTTGGTATGTACCTCACCCGGCATTTGCAACAGCTGGAGAGACCACAAAAGTACCTCGCCAAAAGAATCAAGGGTCTTCAACATATGTCTTATTCTGCCAGACTAAAGAAACTTCAGCTCTATTCAGTAACATACCGCCTGCTCAGAGGTGATCTCTGCCTGACGTACAAGGCCATGTCCAATCAGGATCTGATGGACATGCACCACCTCAAAAAATCCAAATCCATCAGGACCACAAGAGCTAAAGACTTAAACCTCAGCACAAGTATGAATAGGACATGCTGGAGGGATAGATTCATAACCCAGAGGCTTCCCATGCTTTGGAACAGGATCCCAGTTCAGATAGGCAGAGCCCTCACTGACTCTCTTCAAGAGAAATCTTGATGAGTGGATGGGAGATCGTAAGTTTACCCCAGGGGTCACATCTGTGTCACTGCTAGACAGGGGCACAGTAAACTAATTCTATTATATAAGGGGACCTTCATTGTGTCACTACTAGACAGAGGCACAGTATTCTAGATTTATTCTGTACATTTTTGTACCATTTCATGGGGTGGCAAAAGCCACATCACTATGGCTAGGCTTACAAATGCCCCAGGGCAGATAGCCTAGTACTATACTATGAACTATGAACTAACATAGGTAGAATACATACATAGTACACAGGTACAGTACATACACTGTACATTAGCCAGTGTTTGCGAGTAAGAGTGAAAACTATTATCAAGTACTCTAGGTTTAGTATGTGTACCTTATCCACTTTCACTAGCCAGGGGAGCAGTCATGGCACTGCCAACTTTGCTTGAGATGTTGCCTAATGAGGGTTTTAAAGGAGGCGTTGGACGATGTGTTTTGTATGCTAGTGGGGAGAGAGTTCCATTTTTTAGCCACTGAAGTACTATATAGTGTGTCTACAAAGCTATTGTATCTGTTGGTGATTTCTAGTAGTAGTTTGCTTGATGATCTAAGAGGCCTTTTGGCTGAGTGATGTTGTACTAGGTTTTTGAGGGCAGGACACTCATTGGGGAGGTAATAGATAGAATGACAGAGGCAGAGCTGATTGTAGGTTAGGAGGTTGGGCAGTTTAAGCCAGTGGAGCTGTCTCAAAGCAGTTCAGTGATAAGTTTTATATGAGCAATTTGCAGCTAAGTGGGCGATTCTGTTATAGCAGGCTTCCATTTTGCTTAGTTCAGTTTTGTTGATATTAGTCAGAATGAGAGATGCATAGAGTAGGGTGGATAGAAGTTGGGAGAGAGTAATGGCTGATCTTGTGTTGTTGGTAAGAAATGGTTTGATACAGTAGAGTGATCCCAGTTTGGCATGTACTTTTTTAATAGTTAACTTGAGATGACTTTCAAATTTTAGGTGGGAGTCTATGGTTATTCCCAATAGCTTAGCCTGTGCCACTGGAGCGATTGGAGTAGCATTTGTGGAGTAGCTAGTGAATTGACTGCTATCAGTGATTTTGTTAGGAATGGTTATAATCATAAGCTGAGTTTTCTTTGGATTGAGGATAAGTTGGGCTTTGGTAAGGTAGTTTTCAATGTCAGAGAATGCTAATTGAGTTGTTTGCAGGAGGGTGGGAATGTTTTGTGCAGCACAGATTAAGGTAGTATCATCTGCATACTGAATGATAGATGCATGATGTGTGGAGGTATGGAGGTCATTTGTGAAGATTGTGAATAGTAGTGGTCCTAAGATAGAACCCTGTGGGACTCCTATAGTTATGGTCAGCTGAGGAGAGAGAGAGTTTTCCCATTTTACAACTTGATACCTGTCAGTTAAGTAGCTTTGGAACCAGGTAAGAGTGGAATTTGATAGGTGATATTGGTTTAGTTTGTTTAGCAGGATTTGGTGCAAGACTGTGTCAAATGCTTTGGACATATCCAAAGAAAGAGTTAACACCTGCAGGCCTTCATTTTTGAGACAGTTTACTGTGTCTGTGAAGCAGAGGAGGGCTGTAGTGGTGCTATGGGCAGGTCTGAAACCATGTTGAGTAGGTGACAGGATGTTGCTGTCTAGGAGATATTTTAGCACCTGGGTATGGATGCATTTTTCTAGGATTTTGGCCAGGGGGGAGAGTATAGAAATGGGTCAGTGGAGGTCCCGCCTTTATGTATGGGTGTAACATATGATATCTTCCAGAGTTTGGGCATATAGTTTTCAACAACTGATCTGTTTATGGGTGTGGAGATTGGCGTAGCAATAGCATCTGCTATGAGTTTCAAGAAATAGCTGGGGAGTAGGTCGGCCGCTGTTGATGAGGTTTTTAGTTTGGAGAGCATGCTTTTGATTGAAGTGGTAGAAACTGTTTTGAGGGTAAAGCTTGTATTAGTGTTATTTGTGTTGAGGGGGATAGTACGGTTGGAACTGTCGTGTGATACTAAGGATAGAATTAAGTTCACAAAGTAGGAGTTGAATTGTGTTTCTATGCGAACTTTAGTGTCAGGGGTGGTTGGTTTGGGGGTAGCCTTTTGAGTGGACTTTAGTAGCCGGTTTGCATTTCTCCAAAATTTTGGGGGGTTGTGTTGGTATCTAGTTTGTAATGTTGTGTAGTAGGATTTTTTGTCCAGCCTAATGCATTTTTTTGCACAGTTGCACAGTTCTTGGTACTTAGGCTTTGTGTTTCTTTGTTTTTTGGATAGTAAAGCCTGGCAGTGTCTCTGGACTTGAGGATTTGTTTGGTTTCTTTACTAAGCCAGGGTTTTTGTAGAAGTTCTAACCTTGATTTTGCACAATGGAGCGACAGTGTCTAGGTGTTGTAGAAATATTTTGTTGAAATATACTACAGCCTGGTCAAGTGGGAGGGTTTTTAGAGGGGTCCAGTCACAGTTACAGAGTAAAGAAATGAGGACCTCAGGAGAGAAATTGTTTAAGTTTCTAGTGGATTTATAGTTAGTGGTTTTGCATATGCTTGTTCTACTACGTATAAAGTATATTATGTTGTGGTCACTTAAGGTGTCTGAGAGACTGCCTGTGTGGGGGTACAATGTGGGGTTGTTAGGACCCAGTCAAGGATAGATTCCCTTTTAGATTTTTGTCACATCTAGTTGGAATTTGGATTAGCTGCTGACGGCCATGGAGATTTATTAGATTACTTGGTGTTTCTGATATACAGGTGAACCAATCTAGGTTGAAATCCCCCAGAATAAAAGTTTCTTGTGAGTATGTGGAAGAACACCAGGATAAGAAGTCTTCAAGGTTAGCAGATGTATTACAAGGTGGAATATAGCTCACAATTGTGGTGATGACCTTTTTAGGGTGAAGTTGAAGTTGTGAAATAAGTATGCCCCAATTATTGGGAGAGGGGTAGAGTTTGGTATTTGACATAAAGTTAAGTTGGACTTATACAGTAAGCCAGTTCCACCCCCTTTATGAAGTGGTCTGTCTTGTCTAATGATATTGTAGCCAGTAGGGAGAACTTCTGAGTTAGCTATGTTTTTATTTAGGCAGGTTTCTGCTAAAGCAACTATGTCTGGGGGAGTAGTGTGCTATTGTGGTCTGGAGTTCAGGTATTTTAGAAAACTAATAACCAGTTCCAACTCACAAACAGTAAAAATCAGCTGGAGATCTACGAACCATTCCACTGAACACACGATAAAGGCAACAAGATGATCACACAAATTCCTGGTTTATTCAATGCTCAATGCAAAATAACCAAACACACTGTTGACCTAGGTTTCGTCCACTTAATCAGGACTTCATCAGAACAATGAAACTCCCCGAGGATGACAATTTAAATACCCACCCAATACGCCAATTAACTCATTAAATTTACATAATTGACTATTGTACAATGGCAACTAAGGTTGGATGCATTACAATTACCCTGGTATCAACAATTGTATTAGCATAGCCCCTATTTTAAAATTAAGACATATTTTGGGCAGGAGGTAGTGTACAATAGTTATTGGTTTTAATATACAATATATGTTATTGTTTTTTGAACTTATGTGTTTTGTAATACTCACACACATGCATACTTATGTTTATATGTTTTTATATAAAATATTTTTATGAAAATTGCTTTACAAAAATTGTTTTAACATGAGTTTTCACTTGACATTTTTGGTAGAGAAATAGATTAATTGTTTTAGGCATATAGTATATGTATAAATCTAGCACTGTCATTTTAAGTAGTAAATAGTCAATTATATAAATTTTATGAGTTAATTGACGAATTAGGTGGGTATTTAAATTGTCATCCTCAGGGAGTTTCATTGTTCTGATGAAGTCCTGATAAAGTGGACGAAACCGAGGTCAACAGTGTGTTTGGTTATTTTGCACTGAGCATTGAATAAACCAGGAATTCATGTGATCATCTTGTTGCCTTTATCGTTTGTTCAGTGGAACGGTTCGTAGTTCAGGTATTTTATTTTTGATACTTCTAATATTAATATTTAGCATTAAAAGATGGTTTTGCTGCTGTTGTTGATTTGCCCAGGGCTGAAGATAGTGGGGGTATTATGTTCTGACAATTGTGTTGGAACAGTTTGTGTTGGACAGGATGGATTTGGGCCTGGGTTGGGATGGATGTCCCCACTTATGGTGAGCCTGGTATTAAAATGGCGATACAGATGTTGGAGTTTGGTGATGAGTGTGAGAATGTATTGTGTTTTTTTGGAGTAGGAATGAGAGCATATGTGTTTAGTTCTGAATTGGCCTGTTATGTAGTTCTTGAACAATTGTGAGCAGATAGTATCATAATGTGTGGTCTGTATATGAGAGTGCATAATATAGTGTTGTGCTACCAAGTTTAGGGATATTGCTAGTGATAACTTTTGGAGTTATAAAGAATTATGAGATGACAGACTAGACTTAGTTGTGTGATAGTTATGGTTATAAAGTTTAAGTTGGTTCTAGGTGGAGGTGTGGATAGGAATTATACGGTTGCACTATATGTGGATCAGTAAGTAGTGTGGGGTGATGTAATAATGGGAATGAGAGTGGTTGGGAGTATTTTTGGTGGAGCAAGTGGGTGTGGTGTAATGTGATCTGACTTGAGCTGTGATTGGTGGAGGTTATGTGAGGTTGAGCTGTGGATGTGGTTGCGATTACTATAAATGTAGAGGTAGTGGGGCGGGAGGTAATGGGGGCAGGGCAGGGGAGCGGAGAGTGCTCGAGCATTAGCGAGGCTGAATGGAGCAGGGCAGAGCCCACAAAGATAACAGTAATGAGCAGCAAAAAGTAAGTGTTACTTTATAAATCTGAACACTTTAAACAAATTCTTGCGGTCTAATGGCTTACTAGCAAGCATAATTCAATTACTGAGGAGCACTTGTGTCCTGGTGGGAGACTAGGAATTTAAAGATAGCTTCATGCTCAGCAGGATTCTAATATAGACTTAGTATTGGGGGAGGGGGATAGCACAAGGGGTGTAAACCAGGTGGAAGGCAAAGAAACCATTGAGGCAATCGGTGGAAATCACTGAAGGCCTCAGAGGGGGTAAGTAATAATTCAAAGTACCTGTAAAGTGAAGGAGAGAAGAGACAGCAAAGTTTATTAAGGTTGGGAGTGTGTCTTCACATTGACTTGCTTATTAGTAGCCATTTTGTGCACAGATTAGAGTAGGGAGATACATTAGCAATGAAGGGGAATGTATAGAGATGCAAATAAACAGGTGGGCCTCCAAGTGATACAAACTTAAGCGGAAAGCACTGAGAGGGCTGCTTGATGGTTAATTCTAGTCACAGGGATCTGAATTAAATGTATACTGTCTATTGAACAATTAGGATTACTGCACTAGCTGGGGGGGGCACACAATGCTACAACAGTCAGTTTTATTAGCATGCTGAAAACTACTAAGAAACACTGTTAATGTTATATCTTCATTCACCCTCATAACACATACAAGTAGAATGCCTGGGGAGACTGACCCTGCTCTTGAGGCTCAAAATGTATATCCTTGTTTAGTTTTGCAGTACTGATCCCTACTTAGACTGTATGGGTGGGGTGGTAGTCACAGACTGCAGAGGTGCTTGAGAATGCTCCTGCTCTTGAGGCTCAAAATGTATATCCTTGTTTAGTTTTGCAGTACTGATTCCTTCTTAGACTGTATGTGTGGGGTGGTAGCTGCATCTGACACTGTCTGATGTAGCAGCACACAGCCATTATATGGGTAAATAAAGGCTGTGAGCATTGCCTGGCATCAATTTTACTGTATGCATGTGCATATGAAAAAAAATTGTAACCCTTAGATGTGTATCTGTTGCCTGTTGGCCAGGACAAGGGCATATTGTGCACATCTACATCTACCTACACCCACAGCAGCTGGTGGTTCCCCCTTTGAATTACTACCTGTGTGTAGCTGTGGTGACCTTGCCAGTGGTGGGGAAATGTGTGCTCCTTCACCTTGGTGTTCCTGTTGCAGCTGTTTTCTCAGGATAATATTGTGATCTCAACCTGGTCTGTGACATCAACAGGACTTGTTAGTGGGACGAATTTGTGTCCTAGAGACTGCCCTTTTGTGGAATAGACTCCATCTTCATGTCAGGCAGAGTACCTCATTAACCAACTTGGATAACTGGATGAGGAACAGAAAATACACCCCTGGGATTCCACCTGTGTCCCTGCTGGACAGTGGCATAGGGTGCTGACCTGTTGGAACATGGGCTAAAGTCTTGTAAGGGTCTCAGGGCCAATAGTCTAGTAACTTCCAATGATCCTATGATCCTATGTGTATGATAGCACAGACAGTGAAATTTTCAGCAAAAGTATTGGGATGTACTGCAGGGCACCTCTTGATGGATCTAGACACCAAAATCTTGACTTCAGTAGCCTGAACACATGCTCTATATTTCTTGATTGAGCTTGTGCCTCATTATGGCATTCCTCCATGAGTGTTGTGTGCATTTCTGATGGGCATCATCAGCCATGGCATGAGTACATACTCTGCATCCCACAGTAAATGGCCTTGTGTGATATCTCCCCTGGAAAACCTCTGGTAGAGCTGTGAGTTGTGCCAGATATGGGAGTCATGCTAACAGCTGGGGTTGCCAGCACACACATTCAGGAAGATTCCCTCCGCATTACAAATGACCTAGCAGTTAATGGAGATGAAGCCCTTTCTGTTTATGTAGATCTTTCCCTGTTTCCCATGTGATGCTTTAATCTCAATGTGCATGCAGTCTATGTCACCCAAAACTTCATGGAAGTATGCTACAGGAAAGAAATCCTGCATAGTTGTAGCTCCATCCTTATGGGTACAGGGGAAAGTATATATAGTCTCTTGTATGCTGTAGCATAGCACTCAAGAACTGATCCAGCATCCTGGATGCTGATGCCCGTGCCATCCCCAGCATGTCCCCTGTTGGTCTCTGGAAGGTTCCTGTAGCTGAAACTCTAAGTGCTACCTTGGTCTCACAGGTATTGGCTCCCCTCAGTTTGCTCTTGCTATCAGTTGAGGACAACAGAGGTTGCAGAGCTCCTGTAGTGTGTCTCTATCCACCCTGTAGCACTTTAGTATTTTCACCTCATGCAGACCATGAAAAGTTAAACAGGGTCTAAATACCCTTCTCCTCCTTGCCCATGGTCTATGCACAGCAGCAGCAGCATAGAATAGACTTGAGCCTTCTGCACATACACATGCAGAAGAGCAGCAGCAGCAGCCTCTAATATTCTTTCCCTCTAGTGTAGTTTCTGTCCCTGTATTCCATTAGGTTTTGGAATTAAAGGCAAAATGCTACACTAAGTGTAGATGATTGCTTTATAGCTTGTTGAATAGCTCCACCATCTTGGATTGGTTGACTAGCATACAATTCAGGTGTTTATGCTATAATTAACATGGTAAAAGTTTACCATTTTGAATATAAATCAGTGCACTATCATGCGTGCATCACACCACATTGGACACGTGATTTTAGTGAGCCATGTATGGTTTATTAAATCCAGCCCATAATGTAACCTCTACACAATTTTGTTAGGTGCTAATGACTTGCAACTGTGAATGATTAGTGTGAGTGTAAGAAAGCACAACAGCAATTCAGACACCCTTCCCTGCAGTGGATGTGTCAGTGAGGATACATTTTCAAAGTGGAGAACTAATTTCAGTGAGATTTTAAATAAAGCAAATTGCCAAACATGTCACAATAGTCATAATAACAATAGTCACCTGCCTTAGATGAAAAATGAGGTTCACTGTTATATAATTTTATCATACCTTGAAAGGAAAATGATAGAAAATGTAGTAGGCACTGCAATTCTGATATAAAGCAGAGATAAGGAAAAATGACCAGAATAAAAAAAAGAACGTACAGCTGCATTTCTGGAAACATGTTACTCCATTATTTTGTGATTAATCATTGCACTAAATATGTTAGCCACACAAGTACAGCCATCTGAGATGTTCAATGTATAAACTGTTAATACTGGAGATGAAATGTGAGTGCTAGTATGCATATAGGTTCATAGGTTCGTACTAAGCTAACTGCTATTGCAAGCTGTTTTAAGCCTAGCCAATTATCCTTTGTGAAACTCAAACCCTGCACCTTATGTTTGCAAGGCAAATACCTTAACCATTAGGCCACCCACCCAACCCCTGATTTTATTGTGCTGCAAAGCTGTCTTTGTGGCAAGGAGACATAACAGATTCCAACTGAGTTTTGTAATTTCATTAGTCTGATGGTTCAAATCCAGAGCTGGGTAATTGTTTAACTTTTTTATTATTTTTTTATATTATTTTTTTGGCTTTACCATTAGTGTAGATTGTGGCTTAGTGCAAACATGGTTAAATTCATACAGATTTAAAATTACTGTCCGTTGCTTTAAGAAGTGTAAGCATGCTTAGTGGCATAGCAATGAGAACAGCAATTAAACCTGTGACACAGCTGTGTGTGTAAGCCCAACGTCTAAATACACTGAGGTATACAATAGATAAGCTAAGTAAAGTGTTGCCTTCAACAGTAGTTATTTTTACTGATGAAAAATCATAATCTGTATTAACAGGAGTATATGTTCACTATTGCCTGTTACATTTTTGCTTTGCTCAGCTATGTGCAAACATGGTTCACTACTTAAGGAAAAAAGTGAAAAAAAAATTTTGGTTCACTTTCCTTTGCCCAAACAGGTTCAGTAGCGATGCGTGGCCATCAGCACTCTGGACATTACTGAGTGCAGAAAATACACCTACTACCTAGCTTTCCCTGTGGCAGCAGGTGAAATTTTAGGGTCAGAACATAGGTGAGCTAGAGTTCTAATCCAGCACACTCCACTTTTTTTTATAACAATGATGATTATGTAATTATAAATAAATTTTCAGACCTGGGCTGGACTTCATAGCTTGCTGACAGTCATCTACAAACCTCCCATAACACAAGTATAACTTTTAAACAGAATGTATTGTGTGGTCCGAACCAGAAGTCAAAAATATACTCTGAAAGCAATAGAAGGATATGCACTTCCAGTATATTGTCACATATTACTCCTGCATCAAACTGGAGAATGCATAAGCCAGGACTTTGTCTTATTACAGATATAACAGGCTTAATTGAAGTATAACACCCCTCACTCTTTAAAGTGTATATTTGTAATGGCCATGGTTGGCAAACACTTTTTTATTTTTTATTTCATTTTAAAACAATAGCTAAAACAATTATAAAACATACAAATAACTATTTACATAGGTCCACAACTGATCAATACATCAAAGTCATCAACAACAATTAATATTTTTCAAGCAAGTCTTTAAGTTTAAGCCAAGATTTATATGAATGTATAATATTAGATGCCCTCATCTTTACAGCATGCATTTTACTACTGCAAACATTTTTGCCATACTAATAAATTCAACACTAGAGGGTAACTTTACTTTTCTGATTTTTAGCAATTACTTTTCTGACTATAGCAAGAATAGACCAAAAGAAGAGGCACTTGGGTTTTTGGAATTATTTCAGGAATCAGAGCATTAAATAAAATTAAAGATTTAGAAATATTACATCTATCTGAAGATAGAGCTTGACTGGAGTTATTAATTTATTTCCAAAAAATGGGAGATGAATTCACATTCATATACTATATGCATCCAATCAACTATTATTTCAAATTCTTTTTGATTTATACATAATTGTAATTTTGTTAGGAGTGACGAAAGCTCTGTGTAAGAATTTTCAAGTGAATTTTTTTTTCAGTATAATGAAGATGTGGCTTTATCTGTAAATTTTTAATATTATTTTCTCGTATTCTTCAAAGAAGTCATTATTAATTTCTAAGTAATAGTTCCAAAAAGAATTGTCTAAACATGTAAAATCTAACTTAATAATTTTATAAATCTGTGACAAATATGATTTATTTTTTATTGCATTATTATTGATGTTTATTAAGAATTCCAATAATTTGGGGAACAATTTCTTGTCTAGGATAATATCTTATTTTTTCCTGTGTTCACAAAGTCTGAAAATATTTGTAAATTTAACTAATTCTCAGAATCTTGATTGTATTTGGACCTTAAATTTTCAACAGTATCTATCTAGCTATATATCTATATCTTTATATATATAACACACACACACACACACACACACACACACACACATATATATATATATATATATATATATATATATATATATATATATATACACACACAGATATATGGGTCTACTTCAGAAGACTGAAAAACCAAAAGACTGAATCCCAAAATGCTGAAAACATTTTTAATGCAGGCGGCAAGCCCCCCTTGCACCCCTCATGTGGGGGGCTGCAACCCCCACACCCCCTGTTAATTATATATACCAAATTAAGAAATGATGCCAATAAATTAAGTTGTTTCAGTACTAACATTTTGTTCATGTTATGAGTTTACAGTTGGAAACATAGAAAATATGAAGCCTTTAATACAATGGCTATAATATGTGAACTTTTGGAAAGAGGAAATGATATTAGTCAAATAGGGAATTTGAGAAAATGGTGTAATTCCTTTTACAAAAAATCGTTTAATAACCAAATAAAATTATTAGGGACTATTCATTTATGATTGCTTGTGATACATTTATTATTTACTAAAAATATTTCTTGATGTATTTGTTTCCAGTTTGAATCATAAGATGAATTTATCCACAACGCTATAACTTCTACAGTTGTTGAAGTAGCATACAACTGAACATTAGGGAATCGATTCCATCATTATCCCAGCTTTTTCTGGGCCAATGAAAGGAAACTCTAGGTTGATTAGGATGCCAAAAAAAAAAAACTAAGAAGAATATTATCTTCTTCATCATTTTTTTTAATGGAGATAGTACTAAAGATTGTAAGACAAACAATGTTTTATAAAGAATTACTATCTTAATAATCATTAACCATTCTTCCATGGTAAAGACAAATCTGTCCCAATTTGTGACTAAACTTAAAATTTTATCAACATCCCGTTGAAAGTTTGTTTGTATCCTTTCTTTACTATTAGACATAATGGTTATACCAAAGTATTTCATTTGATTAACATAAGCACAAGAGTTATTGTATAACTTAGAAATTAATGCAATTAGCTCAGGTGAGAAATTATACACTATAAGTGATTTAAACAGGTATGACCAATTAACTGAGTCAAAAGCCTTGTCTAAATCAAGACTAATGACAGAAAGTTATTTTTATTTTCATTTTCATAGTCTACTAATGTATGTATTCCTATTATATTATTCTGTACTTGTCTAGATCAAATAAACCCAGTTTGATCATTATTAATTAGTTTAGGTATAAGTAGATTCATTCTGTTAGCTAAAATGGACATGAACATCTTATAGTCCATATTTAAAAGTGAAATGTGTCTTATGATGAACACTTTTTAGGATCCTTATGTTGTTTTAAAATAGGTGATATAAGGGAATATTTCCATGATATGGGACTTCAGCAGTTGTTTTTATTTCTGTATAGATCATATCTGATATTTTAACTGCAATAAATCATCTGGTAGTATTTTATATAGTTGTCAAAACCAAAGAAAAAAACACAAGAACCTAATAAATCCAAAAGGCATACACAGATTTGGAGTACCATTTTACCTTCAAGGGATATCAACATATCAAATTCTAAAGCTTAAATATACTAAACAATTAAACAATTGTGTTTCAGAATTTGTCTACATATCTCACCTTTAAAGTTACCAGTGCACATTATACATAAACACATCCCTTAGTCATGAAAACCTACTACATTTCCCATAGAACTTCAGCAGCAGCAAAATTACAACAACAAAAAAAACATTTTTACCATGAATTCTGCAGCAATAACATCAAACAAATTTAACCAAATTTACATAAAAAATACAACAGCATCCTCTCATAATGTGTGTATGTACTCGTATAAGAATTACATACAACCTTGTGACCACCTGTCTAAGTGTGTCTGAAAAGGGACTACACCTAGTAACATAAAATATATATAGATTTTTTTATATAGTTCTGGTATAAGACAATCTAAGCCTGGCACCTAATTATTTTTTAACTTTTTTATTTGATCTTTTATTTCTGTTAATGTGAATGGTCTATCAATTTTTAATTTATATTTTCCCCTTAGAAGAGTTTCAACTATATCAGCATTATCTATGTTATTTGTATTATTATTTATATTTTCCTAAAATATTTTAAAGCCCCCAAGAATATCTTTAATATCTGTTCTTTCTTTTTAAATTATTTATGTGCTATAATTCTTTGATATAATTTAGTTTATTCATTTTCTTTCATCTAAGAGGAAGTTTATACTAGCTTAAAGGGCTTACTGAATATGCCTGATGTTTAAGCTTTTCCAAGTTTAATGAAACTTTACGATTTAGAATTTTAACATATTTTGTATTTAAGTTTTTAAGTTCAAACTGACTGATAATGTCATTTAGTTTTAGATTTAACTTTAGTGTGTCTGTTTTGGCTTGTAGTGCATTCAGTTCTTTTCCCCATTCTCTTGTTTTACTAATATACCAGCTTGTAAGTCTTCCATTTAAGTAAGCCATTAGTGAATCCTAGAGGACAATGTCAGATACTTCATCATTCATGTTTATTTATAAGAAATTTCTGATATTTTAACATGCCAATCCTTGAATCCTTTTACTTTAATATTGTACTCTGGTAATCTCCTCTGATGTATTAAATTGCCAGTTTTTAAAATAATATTAAAATAATATTGAAGATTATGGCATTATGGTCCAGCAATGGACATGAAACTATTGAAACATCTCTGATATGGGATAACAGATTGCTTGAGACAAAAACTGCATCAATATTTGTTTGTGTTCCATATCTATGTGAATAATGGGTAAATTGATGTGAGTTTGCTTTCCTTTGCTAATATATATCCTTTAAATTCCTTAGATTTACAAAATTTAACTGTTTGGATGAAGATGTGATTCTAAGCTTTCTATCTGCAGTGGAATGTTTGATAAATTACAATTAAAATCATCAGCCATTATGACTTCACCTTTCATGTAATAGGCTATAGTGTCTAAGTAATTTTTTTGCATCTTTAGCTCCAACCCCTTGAATCCAATAAGAGTTTGCCAATGTATATCGTTTTCTGTTCCACTCAGTTATAACAATGCTTAATATACCATTTTTATCAACATTGGAATCTCTTACTTTAGACATTACTATTGAGTTTTTCCATAAAATGAGTGTGCCTCTTATTTTAGCTCAAAAGCCTGTGTGTGTGCTAAAAACAAATAATTCTTTAATGAAAGTTTATTTACATTTTTATTAAGTAAATGTGTTTCCTGTAGGAATAATATTTGTGCTTCATGTAATTGCAAGTATTTCAACAGACTACCCCTCTTTACTGGGTTATTCAAGCCATTAATATTAATAGATATGCATTTAAAATAAACATTTTATTAAGATAGGAAAAAACCCACAGGTATAATGAAATTGAATTCACTAGACAATCTCAGAATACTGAAATGTCGAATTTCAGTATTTTGTAACTGAATAGTTGAAAACCCCCATACCTGGACTCTCAAAACTGTGAATAGCACAATCGCAACCATACACACACACACAAACCAGCACATAAACACACACACATACACCTACCTAACTACACTAAAACAAACAAAACAACACACACAAACACAACATAACACACAAGCACACCTACCCTACACCCCCCTACTTGTATATTCTACC
The DNA here is from genome assembly GCF_019279795.1 of Protopterus annectens. Taxonomy (NCBI): domain Eukaryota; kingdom Metazoa; phylum Chordata; order Ceratodontiformes; family Protopteridae; genus Protopterus; species Protopterus annectens. The sequence continues at coordinate 1,319,420,468 of NC_056731.1, read as the reverse complement.
TCCGAGGTCGCACTAAACATACAAACACACAAAAAGCACTGTTACACACACTCACACACACTAAAATCCCTACCCAATGCCCTTACACAAACACTACTTACCTGAAACCCCAGATAAATCCACAAACTGCACCACACATCATGAAAGCAACACCACAATAGCAGATTCGACATTTCCGCATTCGACATAGTGCAGTTTCTTGTAAATGCACTTTGAACTATTCAGTCTCGACATACTGAAATTCAACATTTCAGTACATCAAAATAGTCTAGTGTATTCATGAAATCACATTTATGTATAGAACTTATTGTACAATATGAAATTTTCAGCTTTAGAGAAAACTTTTGAAACAAAAAATACCTAATGATATAACCTAAATATTCTACCATGCAATAACATATACCTAGTTTCTTGAAATAGACAAACTACATCTCAAACTATCTATTAGAAAAACAATGTTTAACTCATGCTTCTGATTCATATAAATGTATCTTATATTTTTAGTATGCATCATCTTAAAAAAGCGCATCAGTGAGTTATTATGAATAAGAAAAGTTAAGCACATGTTCAGAATCTTAATTATAAGTTGACCAAATTGAATATCTCTACACTCATCTTTACCTGTACCTCACATTATCTCCCTGGTCTACTATAGGGAGGAAGTTAGTTGTTATTTTCATATTTATTCATTTATTGGTTAGATGATTTTATTTATTTATATATATATATATATATATATATATATATATATATATATATATACATATATATATATATATATATTTTTTTTTTATTTACTGTGTGTAAAGTTGTTCATAGGATCTTAAGTTCATAAATTAGTACCAAGCTAACTGTTCTTGTGGGCCTTTTGAAGCCTAGCTAACTACCCCATGTGAGAATCAAGCCCTGCACCTTGTGCCTATAAGTTGATTGCCTTAACTACTATACCAATCTTCCACACTTGTAGATATATTTATATTCTTTAACTATATACATATTTACTTATTCTGATATATTTCTATTGCTGTTTGTATACTATGCCTTGTACTATTAGTATATTCCTAGGTTTTATATTTTAGCTATAATCCTAGTGTAGAGTATCATATAATAGAACACTTTTATTTATCCTTATATATTTGATATTCTTTAATCTAGTACTACTGTTAGAATCAGTCCAGTTTTCCTTAAATGTTTTGTCTAATAGAATCTGAACAAACATCTGAAAATCTTTCCTTTTAAGATTCATACTTTCCATAATAAATTGTTCTGAGATATTAAGTTTTGTTATCATTAAAATAGACAATAACAGAGAAAGCAATCATAATTTTTTTATCACAAGTGTCTTTCTATAGGGTAGTATATAAACTATCCTTTTGGTATACTGCAAGCATTCAAACCTATTTAATAACTGGCAGCGATTTAGAATGCAATTCACTGTCGTTTGCTTATTCTCTAATTTGTATTCATTGACATCTTAGCATAGATTCAAAATATTACGATTATTTACTTTTAGACAGGAAGAAGTAACCTGAACAATTCTTAGATTTTTTCAGAACTCCTGCAGCATCACAAAAGTGCTCATGACTCTAATTAAGCTACTTCAAGCTGGTCCTCATGACTAGGGCTTGCAAATGAACAGTTTATCAGCTACAGTTCACACAAAAGCATTCATGAGTGAATCCAAGACACATCTACATTATATACCAACCCCTCAAACCATTAAAAAACAACAAAAACCTTTCAAAGTATGCTAACACTAAAAGGCTATTGTATTTAAAAATAGTGTTTAATGATTCAGTAAACACTATTTGTATGAGATGTTTAATATAAAGCAGAGTGTCATTTTCTAAAGGAGACAGACCATATAAACTTGCAAAGAACAGCAGTTATGTGTGATCCAGGTTTAACTTGTAAAAGTGTGAATGTTACTCTAATTATTTGATAACATTCCAATAATAACTTTTATATATGTAAGAAGCTATATTTCTATACTTTGTTTTATAACATACATAGCTTTCCTGGGAGCTATTACATGCCAAGTATACTATCAGTAGCAAGCATTTAGAACTATGTAATAACTGACAATGGTTTGGAATACAATTCATTGTCATTTGCTTATTATCTAACTTGTATTCTTTGACATCTTAGCATATAATTCAAAATATTATGATTATTTACTTTTAGACAGGATGAAATAACCTGGATGGTTGTTAGAATTTTCAGAACTCCAACAACATCACAAAAATGCCATGACTCTAAATTGCTTCAAGCAGGTTTTCAAGATAAAGGCTTGAAAATGAACAGTCCATCAGTTACAATGCACACAAAAATGCTCAGAAGTGAATCCAAGCCATCTCCACACCACATAAAAATCCCCCAAACCCCCACCAAACCACCAAAAACAAACAAAAACCATCCCAAGGCATCCCAGCCACTAAAAAGCCTTTGCACTCAAAGAAATAACATTTAATGATTCAGCAAGCATTATGTTTTAATATAAAGCAGACTCTCATTTTAAAGGAGACATAGCATATAAACTTGCATTAAAAGAATGACAGTTATGTGTGATCCAGGTTTAACTTGCAAAAGTATGAATGCTACTCTAATTATTTGATATAATATTTTTATACTTTGTTTAAAACATAGCATGCCTTTCCTGGGTGCTATTGCATGCAAAGTATACTATCAGTAGCATACTACTGGATGATTTTAAGAACCCAGAATGTAACTTAACATGCCACTTTAGTGTAGTTTGTTGCATCTTGTATTATATTTAATAGTATATTACTCAACTATGCCAATATATCACAAAGTATGCCACCTAATGTAAGTTTCATCATAATAATGATTAACTTTTAATAACATGAATAGTTTACCCTTTTAAACTAAAAATAAGTGGCTTTAATTTCATATATAGCTAAACAAATCAACCTCCAATATTTTAAAAGGGAACTAGTCACCATTTGATGTAAGGAAGGAGATAAATGATTTACCTTGTAACAAGTAACACCTGTTCATAAGTATTCAAGCACTTCTTTAAATTAATAAGAATTCATGACCATGAAATACATTGATTTTCATTTGTCCTGCAGTTTTTTACTGTTTTTGTCTTTTATTAACCAGCCATCTTTTGTTGCATTTCTCTTCAAAGAAGTTGATAGATTCCAGTCCATTTCTTCTGTATTTTTCTAGGGTTTTATTTTTCTGTATAAAGTCCATTGCATCTTCCAAGGTGTTGAAAATCTTCTTTCCTTCTGGTAGGGGAATCCTTGTTTTTGCTAGAAACAATATTTGTGCTTTAATATTGCTTTTTGTAAGCTTTTAACAAGTGGCAAACCTGCTTTTCTCTTTGACATCAGTAATGTTGAATAATCATTTCAAGCCTTACATTATTTTCTTTAAATTTAACTGGACAATTAGTTGACACAGCCTTAAAAACTAAATCCTTATCTTGACTTGAGAAAAATATTACGATCACTGGCCTTGGTGAAGGTGTTTTAGGCAGCCAGGTATTAAGGAATTGAATCATACCGTCTCCTTCTTCTTTTTCAGGAATCTCATAAATCCTGATGTTATTCATTCTAGATCTGTTCTCTAAGTTCTCTATTTTGTTCCTGGAATAAGTTGTTTTGTTTCAGAAGAAGCTCAGTGTTGTTCTCATTTTCAAGTAATCTTCCATCGAAATCAGACAGTGTCTCTTCTATACTCAATATTTATGATTGTTGTTTAAGAGATTCACTCTGCATGCCAACTTGTTTTTAGCATTCTTCTTTAAAATTGTCCATTTTGCTTTCTAACTTATCTATCTTTACAGATAACTCACTGATGTTACTTAGTATAGCCTGCATGTCTTTTTTCATAGTACTGTGCTATACACTGGGCATAGCATGACTCATTCTGAGGAAATTAGTTCTTTCTAGTTTTCTTGACAGGAAAAAGCAAATAAAAGAGTTTCAGACTTATTATTTTTGTAGTAAATCTTTCAGCAGATGTTAAACTATAAAGCCATCAAGTGAACTGAACTATTTGAGTTTTTTAGTAAAAATTATGTCAGTGATGTTAAAATGAGGCAGAGCTAAAAACAATGGTTAAATGCACACCATCTTGGCCATGCCCCCAGCAAACACTTTTTCTGTGGCAATGAGGAAAAAAATCACCTATATGGAAATGTATGCATTGTATTTTTTACATAGGTTTGAATCCCACATTGTACAAACTACTTTTAGCAGTGTGTCAGGTGCCACAAAATATGTGTTAAGTCATCCCATTGATCCATTGATCCCTCCAAAGTCATGTTATAAAAGCCATGTCATTTAGCATATCAGTGTCGACCATTGGACAAAGTATTGTGAGGTATAGCAGCACACATAAATTAATGCCAAATGACACATTATCTTTCCTGTTTCAGAAACTCCCTTCCTGTTTGTCAAAGTTTCTCTCCAATTAACATTGCTCAACTATGGTTGTCATTATTTTGTGGGTTTGCATACTGGCTGTAAAATGCAATATCATGAATTGGCAGGAAAACTATCTTACTGTTTTTGGAGGACCTATGCAGACATGGCATGAGCTGGGAAGGATGCTGGCAAATTCAGGGCAAGAAGGTGGGGTGTGGTCGAGTCAAAATATTTGTTGCACTTCTCGTAAAGCACTATAGTTGTAGGTTGCTGCACGGGGACTATACCAGGTCTCAGTACTTGAAACAGCCTAGCCGAGGATGTCTCCAGTGAGACTGGCATACTATGCACTGGAGAGCAATGCAGACACCATTATAATGACCTGAAATAGCACAAGCAGGAAAAACTCAACCAGTGGATGGATGAGTTTAAAACTGCTGATATCCTACAGTTGTGTAAGTATACAGATAAAGCAGCTTTAAATCTTTTGGAAAGCTGTAGGTAGCCAGGACTGGTATGCATAATGCTTTCTTGTCTTTTTTTCTCTCCTTTATTTTACAGCTGCTCATAAAATTTCAGTGAACATGGAGGTACATGCAGAAAAAAAATTGAAAGACTCAGAGAGGCAAGGGGAATGTATGCAGCACAAATGAACATGAGTGTATTAAAATTATTGCTCTTCTATACTTTAATAGCAATTTAAGCATGCAGATCTTAATTGTTAAAACAAGCATGCATGCTTTCTTCTGTAGCTCTTGATAATTGTATTAGGCAAGTGTAATGGTGTATTCAGATTTGATGGGTTCAATTTCTACAAGTAGCAAATGCATTCAAATTCCAAAAATATAATTTTTAATGTAGTTCCAGCAATATTGGCTTTAATGCCATGCTGTTAACTTAATCTGTAGTATCTTTAAAAGCTTTTATGCAATCTGTGCATATTGCAAGAATTACTTGTAACAATTCACAATTCTCTTTTGGATTGGGAAAGCTGTATAGCTAATATAATAATAAAAGTATATTTATTGTAATAAAGCATTTGAATGAGACATGTAATGGTCCTAATCATCCCTTCTTTTTTTTCTCATCACACCCCTTATCTCTTTTTGTTTCAGCACAGGGAGGTAGGCAAACTACTGCGGCTCAGCCAGCCAACCCTCTACAGGCTGCCATACCAATACCCAGCTCTTCTGGGACACAACCTGGCAGTACTGGCTCCACAGCCCTTGGACTACCATCCACATCATGTAGCATTGCCCCAGGTGCTTTTGCATTGGTACCCTCCAGGAGCATTGGAGAAGGCAGTGATTACATCATCCACCAGGAGCTACCAGGGATGGTGCATGATGTGATAGAAACAGGCATAGGTGTCCACCTCAGCTGTCTGGAGAGCTTGCTTCTCAGAATGCAAAAAAGTCTCCCAAGTCAAGCAATCTCACAGGAAGCCAAGGAAGGGGACAGTGATGATAGTTCTAAGGGTGAGGACTAGATTGTTACTGTTCCCACACTTGACCAGCATGTGTCTCTGATTTCCCCTACTTATCCCCAATCATTGTGTTCCCCAACCTTTTGTGTCCATCACCATCTGTGTCTGTCTTGTTTGTCCTGTTTGTCTGCATCTGCTTCCTCAACTACCTCATCCTGACATTGCTATGTCCCTTCCCCAACATTTGTCTCTTTTTTTCTTTTTGAAATGCAAAAAATAACAAAAATGGCACCTGCCCCCCCAATGAAATTGTCCCATACATAGCTCTCCCCTTCATATAAATGTCTTGTCAACACACTTGATTTATTCCAGTTGGCTGTATATTTTTGTCACCCATCTAGTTGTGATGACAGTTGAAATTCATCCAATTTGCTATACATGTTAAAAAGGTAGATAGCAATGGTTATTTCCTAATTCCCTCCTGCACATTCCTTTATTGCTTCCCCTTTGTTCTTCCCCTGCTTACCCCCTCCTATTTGTTCTATTTCACACATTTAATCTGGTCAAAAAATAGAATCATACACCACACATGTGGCCAGAAATGACCCATAATAAAGCCTTCACCTTTTTTCCTCTGCATTTGTGTGTATTTTGGCATCATGCACAAATGCTGAGTGGTGGTGAATGGCTCTTCATGTCATATGGCAAAACCTGTTCAGTTTTGCCATCGGCCGCATTAGTCTAGTTATCTCTGCCCAATGCTGCTTAAACTCGCTGCACTAAAGGAACACATTGTTAAAGCAGAGTAAAGGCTGTATTTTCAAACATTTGCTCTGACAGTTATTTAGACTGCTGAATGTAACAAAATGCAACTTCCTATGTGGACTGTTGACATATATGACTGAAGATTTTTTTGACAATAGCTTCAAGGATTCAATCCCAGGTGCATCTGTCATGATTTCTTAGTGTGATGTTATATGTATGTATTATATTTAATGACCCACATATTAAAATTTGCCAAATTTATGAGTTCTCATGGAGATATATTGATTTTGTCCAAAAATGAGTATCTGAAGTGACATCCATCCCCACTGCTGTTACATATTTATTTAACCTTGTTATGGTTGTTATAAGCCTGTTGTCCTTCTCCTAAGCCTTCTCTACCCTTATGTCACTCACTTCATGCTACACAGCAGGTAAGGTTAATAATGACAACAGACCATAAAAATGACCATTAATGTTCCACTGAACAAAACAAACACTTTTATGTTTATATTCATCTCTCATTGAATTCGTGTGTGCATCTATAAGGTTGATGGATGGTGTCTGAGAATGGCTTGACTGTGCTGATGGATAATACAAACATGTTACCTTAATTCAATAGTTTATCAGTGCTCGTATACTGTAAAATGTTTTAAAATCATTTGTAGGACTCTATTTGTGTTATGTTCAAGTGATGATGGATGAAATCTTCGTCTAATGAAACTGTCCTTGCAGTGATGAAGCACACTGCATGCACTTTTAAGGATATCTGGCCATACACAGATAGTTAACATATCTGCTGAGTCATAATAACCATTTAAAAATATGTACCACCCCTTGTCATTTCTAGAAAGCTGTACATGTAAATAGATTTTGATTCACAGTCAAGCCTGAAAAACAGCTAATAATTGTACAACTGTATTGAAGTAGGCATTACTAATAAAATTTGGGAAAATGCATACTTTAATGTAGTCTTTGATTTTCACATTTGCAGTTCTGATCACATTTACTCAGTTAATACCATCATGACACCATTTGTTAAAAAAGGAACGATCTGGATTTTAATCCTGTCTCAACTATGCTCTTATCAGGAGTTCATTGCTCTTATACCTGTTGCCACAGGTGAAGCTACAGGTAGCAGATGTATGTTTCACAATCAGTGTTGTTCAGAGTGCTGATGGCTAAGCATTCATGCTTATCCTGTTTATGCGAAGTGAGGTGAACCAATTGACATATTACTATTGTTTTATTTAAGCCAAGAACTGCATTTGCTTGTTGCTTAACTCCACACAAGTGGGAATGGAAATATCAACAGTTATTAATGTAATAAAACTTATGACACAACATTTCTGATATGAACTACAATAAGAACATACATAGTATCTGTCAGTTATTTCTGCCATAACATATCTTCCAAACTACTTCACAAGTTCAAGGTGAATTGGTGAAATGAGAATTACGCATGTGCTGACACTTTACCATTATCTGCGCACGAGTTTCTCACCGATGCACTGTGTAAAGATACATTTAGCATGTGTTATTTTCGTTATTAGCCAGTTATCTTCCATTTGATAGAAAGGCATTCATAAACACAAGGGAAGGGTAGGGATGTGTGCTTCACTAAAGAAATACTTACACAGAGTCATGTGTGTCCTGCAGCAGTACACTTGCAAATGATATATCAGTAATTGGTGTCCACTGTCAATGGCAGTACAGAAATAAAGAGTACAAGTGCATTGTTATATTTGGTATGGGTTAATACTGCCACTGGACATTGGTCATCCATGATCATGTCACATTGATATTGTTAGAAAAATCCATTACTGTGGACATCACTCATCACTTACTCTGAATATGAACACGCATACCACAATACTTGCAGTACTGCTGTTTGCAAAGTGTGTGTGTGCATTATCTGAACAGCCTACTGAAAAACAGGTACATGTATGTCTCACTTCTGCAACATGTATTCATCACAACTTCTTTCACCTAAGTTAACAGGATGTCTTAAAATGTATTTTTTCACATTGCAATCACAAAATCAAATCTGAAATCCAACCTTTGCACACAAGTCTCATAACGGTATATGTTACTTGCGACATTATGATGATGTCATCTTCTTTTAAGATCACTATGACAATGACAACATCAGACTTCTGTGATATTGAGAATGTTAGGTACTGTGTTTTCCAGCTAGAATAACTAGTTGGGTAGGGGTTGGAATTGCACAACAGTGAACTTGTGTGTGTGCTTGTATGTTTAACTTTGTTTGTGTGTAGTCAGAACAGCATGAGCATATTTTCAAATGTCCTCTCTCAAGTATCATTCAGAACAAAATTTTACTGAGATACATGACCGCACAGCAATTTCATACAGCCTCCCAACATCCTCTTTTCACCATACATTGATGATGTCATCCTGTATAAAATGCAGTCTGGCACCATTAAAATCAGATGTGCTGTGGTTCTAGCATTAATTACTGTCTTTTCCAAATAGAACTAGTTAGGTAGTTGTTCTAAATTCACATCAGTCAACTTTTGTGCATGTGTGTGTGTGTGTGTGTGTGTGTGTGTGTGTGTGTGTGTGCGCACATGCGCTCAGTCAACTATCAGTCAGATGATTTTAGAGCAGCTTGTGATTATACAGCTTTTTGAAGCTCTCCTGACATCCTCTTCTCACTATATATTAATGCTGTCATATGATATAAAGTGTACTTTGACAGTATGAATTTTCATACGTGTATCATGGTGCAAACATTAAGTACTGTACTCTACAGCTTGTGGAACTAGTTAGGTAGGGAGGTGTTCTAATCTCACAGCAGTCAATGTTTGTGCATTCAGTCAGGAGACAATTTTAGAACAACATGTCATTACACAGCTATGTAAGACACTCCTATCAACATCTTTTCACCATACACTGATGATGTCATCTACTATAATTTGTACTCTGACAGTGCAAAAGTCACCCTTGTGCTGTGGTGCTAGTGTTAATGTCCTCTAGCTTATGTAACTAGGGAGGTAGGAGTTCTAATCTCCTAGCAGTCATTTAGAGTGTGAGTATTTAGTCAACTAACAGTCAGGAGATGATTTTAGAGCAGCATGTGATTACACAGCTATGCAAGATACTCCTACCAACATCTTCTCACCATAAACTGACAATGTCATCTGCTATAAAGTGTACTTTGACACTATGAAAGTCAGACTTGTGGCCATTGCACTAGCATTAAGTAATGTGTTCTTTAGCTTGTGTAGTTAGGTAAATAGTAGTTCTATTTTCACAGCAGTCAACTTGTTTGTTTGGTCAAGTCCTTAAGAGACAATTTTACAGCAGCATGTGCTTACACAGCTGTGTAAGGCACTCCTACAGACATCTTCTCACCATAAACTGATGACGTCATCCTCTGTAAATGCACTCTGACACTATTAATGTCAGACATGTGCTATGGTGTTAGGGTTAATTACTGTGTTTTCCAGGTTGTGTAACAAGGTGGGTAGGGGTTCTAATCTCATAACAGTCAACATCAGTGTGTATGTTCTTTCAGCTATTAGTCTGGATACAGTTTGAGAATGCCATGTTCATTCAACTGTCAGTCAGGAGACAATTTTAAAACAGCAAGTGAGTCCACAGCTATGTCAGTCACTACTCCAAATATCTTCTCGACATGCAATGATGATGTGATCCCCTATAATGTGCACTCTGACAGCATTACACTCATAAGTCTGTGTTGGCATGAGCACTAACTACTGTGCTCTCCACCTTGTATAACTAGGTAGGAAGGGGTTGTAATCTCATAACAGACAGCTTGTGTGTGTTCATTCAAATATTAGTGAGCAAACAATTTTACACAGAGATGAGACTCCATATCTATGTCAGACACTCCAACCAAAATCTTTTCAGCATGCAATGATGCTGTCATCCTCTATAAAGTGCACTGTAACAGTGTTAAAGCCAGACGGCTGTGGTGATACTAGTCTTACATTGTATGGAATCTAGCTTGTATTGCAAACCTGCACAGGCTTCATGTTCATATCTGACCTCAATGAGTTGCTGTGAGTGTGTTTGGTGGTATATTATAGTCATTATATGATCTTTTGAATCTCTTTTCATTTGACTCCTACTCAGGAGTACCTTTAACATAGCCCCATGAATCCAACATTCCCCCTTTCTCTCTGTCTACATAAAATCCTTTCTGCAGAACACTGGAGTATGTTATCACCCCAAAGATGCATATCCACATATTGGAGCAGGGCCCTTCTATGACCTTCTGCAAGTCATCTCCATGGGTCTACTTTGGAACCTCAAAGTTGCAAAACTTCAAACTTCATATGGTTGAAACCATAAGATTAAAGTTTTGAAACTTTGAATGGTTTAAATGAAGATTGCTGTACAGTGCAGAATGGGAAATTTACTGTTCTCTTTACTGTAGTGCATTTTCGTAGTTGGTATATTTAATTAACAGCAGGTGTGATGGGTGCAGGGGGGCATGCCCCCCTGCATAAATGTAAAAAAAAATGTTTTATTTATTTATTTTTTTTTGAAGTTTCGAACTTTCAAAACTTTGATGTTATGGTTTTGCCCATATAAAGTTTGAAGTTTTGGAAGTTAAAGCTTCCAAAGTAGATCTATCTCTACACCCCTGTATGCATGATTGCTAATTCTGTCATGGGGTGGTGCACATGTCATGTACGGACAGAGGAAGTATGTAATGCAATCAAACACATACACACATTTGCACATACCCCTACTATCGTCCATCACCAAGAATAGTGATTTTGGTTTTAATGGTATAATAATGGCTTGGATGTTATGTGGTGTTGGCCGTTAGCCTAGTAATGTCCTATGACCCTGTGAACATTGCACATGTCAATGTTGCTGTCATCCACATGTGCGATGTTGAGGTGTGGATGTAAGGTAGCCCTACAACTGTGTATTTAAAATCTGTGATTTGAGCTACTGTATTGATACCTGCTACTGCCATTTGATTACATGTTCCTTCCATAACAGCTGAAGAAATATGTCCACTGAGGACTGTTGACATGGGATGACAATATGCATATTGTTGCCTTGGTAAGGCATTTGTTTTTGTAATGGAGTATATCGACATTCTGCACAGTTCTCATTCACCCTTCACAATGACAATTGCAGCATGGCACAGGTGTGCATGTGTGTACCTACCATCATGAAATATTATGTGACATACAGCAATATTGCATCATACTGATTTCATGGGCACATATGCATTGTTTCATCCACATGCTGTAATGCCATTATATACACAAGCATATAAAAGTTTAGATTCACTTGTAACCTTGGTGAATTCATTATATGCACAATTGTGTTGCTATTTACAAGGATTATACAGGTGTTCCCAGCAGCATTGTGTGACTGTCAACATTTGTGGCATTAACTGTTTTGTATGAACTACATCCACCTCATTTGTAATGTGACCTTATATGGTATCAGGGCACACACACGCACCTTTCCAATGAACACTTAAAGGCATATGAAGTGCAATTGATGTAATTATGTGTAATAAGTAGAGTTGTATGACTATGTTAACAGTTCCACTGTGTGGCATGTGATGCATACCCAAGGTTGTATTTGGAGGTGTTGTCACAAATCATATTTTAACTAAGTATGAAGTCTTAAGGGAAATACACAGCTGCACAGAAAAAAAAAACATGACATTAATGGGCCCTGACAACATACAGAGTTGTCTTTTCAATAACTTAAAACCTGAGCTAGCAGATACAATTGGACCCCTAATTAACCACAGCCTTCAGACAGGTTATGTTCTGGCAGAATGGTGAACAGCAACAGTCATCAGTTAGTCTGCAGAAGAAGGGACCATCACCGAACACAGGGAATTATAGATTCATAAGCCTGACTATCATCTTCTGAAAGGTAATGGAAAGAATCCACATGGACCTTATCAACAAGAATGTAGGTAATCTCCCAACTGTGTACCCTAACCCATTTTAATTCATTAAGTCTATATCATGTCTGATAAATCTGGTTGACTTCTTCAAGGTCACCAAGGCCATGGATGAGAAAAAGTCTGTGCATCCCACCTAACTTGATCTGGCCAAGGAATTCAATACAATTACACACTCAAGTATTGCACAGAAACTGTCTCAACTGGAAAAAACTCCCCTATGTCACTAAGTAGGTAGCCAGATGGCTCACAGACAGTACACATTCTGTCAAAGTGTGTAAATTCATTTTTAGTAAGAGGTCAGTGACCAGGGCAGTACCACAAGGTTCTGTACTAGGCCCTTTCTTGTTCGGTATTTAATTCCCAGAAGTCAAGGAAAATGTAGACAGACATTGTCTGATAAACTTTGCAGGTGGCTGCAAATTGTGGACAATCCTTGAATCCACTAATGCAACTGATATACTGCATAAAGTGTTAATGCACACAAATGGTTGTTGCCAGAGCCATGGAAATACACTAAATAGCCAATAAAGCATAATTATTCCCTTTTGGAAACCAGAGACCCAAGTTAGTTACAGACAGCACACCCCTATGAGTAGACCCAGTGGTATGTGATCTAGGTACCCGGGTAGATAGAAATCGAAACAGTGGTGACAAGTTCCTTCTTTGTGGCACAACTCATAAGTATGGACATGCCATCCACATCAAAGGACATTATAATTCCATTGCACTCGGCCCTCATCACACCATTAGTTGAATACAATATACCTTTTTGCATGTACCTCACCACACATCTGTAACATCTGGAGCAACTCCAAAATGCTCATGCAAGGTTGATACAGGGCGTAAAAAAATAAGCCCTACACAGAAAGACTGAACCCCTTAATAAGTCCTACACAGAAAGACTGAACTTCCTATCACTGTATTCTGTCCCCTACAGACTAACAAAGGCCAATCTGTGTCTGGCCTACAGGGCAGTCTGTAATGTGGCCATGATGGAAATGTTACACATTAGTAAAGCAAACTGCATGAGGGTGACTTGCTCCAAGGATATTAACCTAGCCTCTGACATAATAAATCATGTTGGAGTGATAAATAATTCTCTCAGACTACCCCTTCTCTGGAACAAGCTTCCCATTCATGTAAAGCAAAGGCCTTCCTGACCCTCTTCAAATACAACCTAGATCAATGGATGGTTAATCATAACTTATACACCTGGTGCTGCACCCATGTCCCTCATGGATAGAGGCAGTTGGTCTTAGACAACATAGTATAGGCTCATACCTGTGTGAAATATGTTTACCTAGTTATCGAATATTGTAATCTCATGTTAAATATGACTAGGTTTTTATGGGATCATGGAATATTAGTCTCAAACTCTCTTATGAAACTATGAACCTATGAAGTCCAATTATATCCTTGGTACAGCAATTGTGTGATTGTACAGCATCACAGATGTACCAGTACATCACATCTGTATTACCACATTAAAGTTTGCATTAATACATATGCATTCATGTCAGGATTTCATGGCAGTATAACATTTTCACTGGCAAAGTCAGGACACAGGGATTGTGTGGCTTATGTCCTGAGGTCTGACGTGCTTATTGAGTGTGCTCCATGTATTGAATGGTAGGTGGGGAATATCACAGTGACAGCTTTCATGCTCATTGATGCTAGAGTTTGTACTGTATGCTGTCATGGGCATAGATGATACATCTGTATTAGTTTCATATACTGCTGTACCATTCATGCTAATGGATCACTTCTTAATTCACACATCAATTACAGATGCTTCAGACAATATCCACTGCTATTACATGTGGTAGATGCATGCAATACACAGCTGTGTATAGGGAATTCTCTCATAATAGTCTGTTGTTTGTAAGTGTTGTTATCCGTATGGCCAGTACCTATGTCATCCAGGAATGCTTTAGTCAAATGTATTGCATTTGGCACAGTGAGCTCCCACACATCTTGTCGGCCATACAGACCTATTCTTTGGGATGCCTACCTATTAGGATTTGACAGTGCAGACTTCCCTTCAAGGTATTCTACAAGATGCATTTGTGATACATCTTTCTGTGTTGTACCCAGCAAATACACAGCTCAATGACAACATTAATGGCATGGCTTTGATTCTTGCAGGTGTGTATTGTGGCTTATTTGTCATGCAAACCTCTCAACTGTCCAGGATTTCCCCAATTTTAATTCCAGGTTTAACACTGCCCCTCTTAACCCCTCCAAAAAGAGGTCATTTTTGGCAAAGAGGTGGTGAATTCCCCTTATAGAATACTGACAATCATTACAGTTGTACATGTCTGTTCCTGCAGAACATGCATAATAACTTAAACACCATATTCTGTCAATGTCACAGATTAATGGTGTTAATATTTTTAAATTGTCCTGATTGTGCCTGCTTCTGCCTGCAGTTGTCCATGAGTCTGTTGCTGTATGTCCATGACTGGTTGAGAGGCATGCTGAAGATTTCATCATATTCAAAAAGTCATTTTGCAGATCTTCACAATATTCACATGATCCATATTGTGTATGCTGCCCTTGCTAAATGTCCCCTCCAGTGAGCATGCCAGTGATGTCTGTATCACAACCACTCAACTCCATTGACATGCAACCTTGTATGACCATTACATATACACTCTCCTGTGTGATGATGTACATATACTCGCACAGGATGTGTAAACAGCAGTATGTGCAGTGCTATATTCATATGTGCTTAACGTTATGCTACTGACTTGTCTTGGAAGTGTACATACTTTGACAAATCATAGCTTGAGTACGTTGCCATATTTAACATGCCCTCTTCCTCTTTCTTCATTCCTGTCATTCATCTGTGCCCATTTTCATCAACACACTTTCCCTGCCTAGTATATGTTTCATTGTATTTGCCTTGCTATTCACCCCCCCATCTATTATTTCATTCTTCAAATAATTGTTGTAGTGTACATTGCAATGATGACACTTTTCTTTAATGTGTTAATACTGCTGTTATTGCAGTATAATCTTGCCAAGCAGGTTTGCCCATAAGCAAATTTGTATGCATCTTCTTTCTGTGTTCATGCTGCTCTACATGGTTTCCAGAAAACATCACTTGTATTCATTTAAGCATGATGAGTGCCGTGCATGTGCGATCAGCGGTGCCGTTCATCTCATTAACATTTAAACTCTGTGTAGCTTTGCACAAAGCCTACACAGAGTTTGTTGAATCCCTTGGAGTGTGTTGTGGTCATTTTGACCAACTCAAGTGTGTCTTATAAACATATGCAAAGAGGAGAGCTATGCATGGGGGCATAATTTTTTTGGTGTGACAGATGTACTTTTCATTTTTTTTTTTGATAGAGAGAGGGTTGTTGGAGGAGGTAGGGACTAGATGTGTAGGTAGAAGTTTAGGTAGTGCAGGTGCAGGCATGCAGGGTATATAAGAGTGTCAGGGAGAATGGATACAAATGGGTGGGGAACACCATGACTAGGGATAGGTATGGAACCTTGGAGGTGCATAACCATCCAACATGAGTACAGAGGGTATCCAGCCCTCACTTTCCGAACTGTCAGCACTGTCTTCTGTCCCAGAAACTGTGAGCAGTGCTGAATGAGCCACCAGTTTGGCTATCTGATGTAGGATTCATTCTGTTCTACTGATGTAGGTATCAATGCCCCTCTCCTTTATCTCATTCACAAGCCCTGTCAACTTTTATTGGAAGACATAGTCACCACCTCCTTTACCCCTACTCCCAGTGGGTACTTGTGCACCAGCACAAGGGTCAGAGTAGTGCAGTGGTTGTGGAGGCAATGCTGCCAGGTTTTGGCCTAAAAGTGCTTTATGCCTGTGCTGCCTGTGGTGGCACCACTATAGCCACCTGTGGAGGGATGGTGGTCCAATCCCCCATGGCTGGTGTAGTTTCTCGTGCTGGAGTTGTTAATGTTGTAGCAGGAAGTACAGTCCATATGTCATTAAAGAAAAATAAAAATAACAATAAAAAAGATAGATATAGCATGGGGAGAGCCAACACATAAATGTCATGTAAATGTAATATATTACAGTCCATGCATGTTTTCACATAAATATTTAGATTTGTCACATCCACATATGAATGTGAAGCCATACATATGTGTTAAAGTGCACATTAATCTCATCAATATTATACACAATAATCTGCATTATAATTCATGAAATGTCTCTGTGAACTGAATAAAATATCATTCTAAGTTGGAGATTGTAGAATAATGCATTTTAACTAATAATGATTAATTGTTGCTGCTTGGATTTGAACCCACAGCATCTATGTTTACTGAAACATTGACTAATGCAATGTTGCAAAAACTATTTTGTAGGTATACATGGTTATTCCATAGAGTATGCATACTCATATATTACCTTAAAAAGCAATTATGGACTGATGTTGAGATAATTAATAAAATTATTTTACAATCACTCCTATTATGAAATGGCTATCTCTTATACCTGAGCCATATTTACCCCTTGCCTCTCTGAGGGGTCTTACTCTTTCCTGATGTGCCTCACTATTTCCTTCAGTCACTGCATAAGCTTCACAAAACAGACAATAAATAAATAATGAGCACCTTTTTGGGTTGGCAGGTGATAGTATTATATTGCCTGGTAGTGGGCCTCTATATTTATTCAACTAAGGACAGTTGTAGGTCTTAAAATATTTCTCCCATTGGTGAAGGAGGTCCTACTTGTGCCTTTTCAAGTTACAGAAATGACAATGACATTGTTTACCAGCGCATGGGATGGCAGTTGCACTGGTGACAGTCTTAGCCAAGCTAGTCCAAGTCTCAGCCTTGTACTATGATTTGGTATAGTTGTCCTGCAGCAGCCCTTATCTGTAACAAAAATATTGATCTCCTCCTCACACCAACTTTGTGCTCTGAATGGAGCACTATCCTCACCATCCCCTGCCATGTCTTCTCAAAGATATCAAGAAAAATGGCACGTAATTTGCACCCAATTCAGATATCACATTTACTGGCTTGTGAGGAATGATGGGCAAGTTAGGCAATTGCATTTATGTGACAGAAAGCACAGAAATAGAACAGAATGAAGTATGGGTGTGATTTATTCAATGTCCACTTTAGGTGAGAAACATGGCAGTAAGACTTAGCCATGTTTGCTGATCGGTGTATTTACATGTGCTTTACAGTGACTGCAGCAACTGCTGGTTAATGTTGATATCTGAATTACAGTCCAAATGATGTACTGCCACCTCTGGGCATGTTCTCAGGGATGATTGATAACATTCATAACAAGAACATCCTTGTTGAACGTACCCCTATACTACTAATGGATGGAGGCAGCTTCTAAATGCATTGGTCCCCTCAAATTATCTGTTGTAAGATCCCAGTTATTCACATTAATGTAATATATAAATATCAACCATGGGATGGGTAAGGGTAATCTTTAACCAATTGTGATAGGCTAATTCAAAAACAAAAAGGGAAATTGTCTAGGCTTCAAATGGCCTGCAAGGGCAGCTGACCTAGTACATATCTATGAACCTATGAACATTGTCATAAACAAATATGAAATGAAAAATCTCCATGATGATTTTGTAGTCATTCAGTATTGTCCTTATATAAATTGTCAGTACTACACAATGCCTTATTGGCAGATAAAGTGTTAAAAACTGTGAGTGATAGCACCTCAGAATTAAACCTCTGTCAAAAGGCAACCTGAATCTTTTTATTCTGTGCATTAACTGTTAAAGTTACTAAATAACTGATACGCCATGGGTGAAAGTTAAATTATACAATTTGGTAAAGGACTGGATAAAGACCTACTTCTTTTAGTCCTATGACTGTTGCACTTTAAGGTGTTCCTTTTTTGATGAAAATTTTGAAGCCAATATGTATACCTGTGGAAAAGTTTCCATTGTATTGATTTTTCTATCTTCAGTGCTAACTGATGTGTGCTGAAGCCAAGCTTAATTGCATGTCCAATAGCAAAGACTTAGTGCATGACTAATTTTTTTCTGAGTTTTTGCCATATGACATGAAGTACCAGTTCTCTACAATTATTCATGCATGGTAACAGTGCTCTATTCCAACTGTCATGCGAACAATAACAAGCAATTTTATAATTGCTGACTTTGTGTGTAAAGACCTGTTGTTCCACTGACATCGTGAAATTTGTTGTAACACATACTTAGGAAGGGGCCATAAGAGTTTACAGGAGGTGATGTTCTGCATAGCATATATCAGTACAATGTCACTTGGGGTAATGAAAACTGTATTCCACTGATGCCATGGTCATACATATTTTCAAAACTGTGTTGCTGTGCTCTTCATATTTCCTTAAACCATTTTGCTACTAATTGCATTGCCTCATATTTTTGCACAAGTGCTATTTGTAACATCATGCACACAAAAGTGCTTTTTTTCTATAATCAGTGATATGAGTACCACAGATGACACAGATCACATTTATCTTGTTTAGCATCCAGAATACATATTTGTGTTACAACATTCACCTTTTAAATTGCAACTAATACTCAAGATATATTCTCCTTAAGCCTACTAATAGATCCCCTGCACTAGATTTCACTATCTTATCTATAATGGAACCATTATATCACTTGACCCCCAACCAAAAAACTGCTAGGTGTCACAGACAACAACCTTACCTTTGACTGTTAACCTCCCAGCCAAAGCTACTCTCTTGCACTCTCTCACCATCTCTACTTCTCTCTCTATGCCTCACCAATCTTCACTAACCAAAAAAAAATCTCTTCTTTAAATTCAACCACCTACAATAACATAGCCAGATTTGTTACTGAACACATCACTGTTTAAATCTGCAGCCATATTCTAATCTAAACTCCCTCCGCTCATCAACAAACTGCTAGTTTCCTTGACAAAATCTAATAACCTAGCTGGTGACTCCCTCTTCTCAAATGCCTTGGTGTGTCCCTGTTCAAATCCTGATTAAATGTTAATTCCTTACCTACCACCTCTCTCTTTTTTTCTTACCCCCCTTTCAGTTGTATTGATGTTAAAAAATAAATAAAGTGTAGTTTAGGTTCAAGTACAGAAACGAAAAAAAAAACACGTATTATGACCCTAAAGGTGAGCTATCCCTTTTGTGGACTCAAACACTGCACTAGTTGTGCTGTTATTTTTTAACATACTTCATTAACATATTGAGATGTTGGTAAAGTTACACAGCAGATGTATCCTTTGCATTCAGTCCAAAGTGCTAACTAAAGTGCATCATTGCCAGCTTCATTTGCATGACTGATGGCTAAGGCTTTGTGCATGCAAAATAACATTTTGAGTTGTTGCTATGGGAAGTGAACTGTTATTCAGTGAAGGACATTGCTGATAGGTCCCAATATTTAATACCAACTGTTACACAAAGGATGAAGCCCAAAAAAATCAAAAATAAATATCCATCATAAATCAGTGTCATGATTTCTCAATGTTGTGGCCTTGTACAAGTATAATGGTGACAGTAAAGATACTTATTTTTACAGAGATGTCACCCAACTAGATTTTAACCCAGCACCTATGACATGAAACACTGACATGATTAACAGTTTTTGCCATATGAACATTTGCAAAAAAGAAATTATGTACTTACCATAACGTTCCGTGGGAGTTGTTCATCTTGCCTTCATTCTTACAGATTGGGTTTGGAGCTGATCCTCAGCTCCGAGTCAGCCAACTACAAAGCTCAAGGTCTTCAGACAGCTCGAGGCCAAGTCCCTATCCCATGATGCACCTTGAGTTACCTCAGATCTTGTTTGCTTCCTCTAATAATACCATATGCCATTCTGTCACTTTTTAAGGTAAAAACTGTAGGAAGACAAAGCAACCATGATAAAACTAGAATCTCAGTCCTGAAAAAACCTGGAGGGGGTAAGAGGGTGGGAAGTAAGAATGAAGGTGAGATGAACAACTCACATGGAATGTTATGGTAAGTACATAACTTCTTTATGTGAAGTTGTTCTATCTAGCCCTTCATTCTTATAGATGGGTAGCGTCTGAAGCACCATCATTCTTGGGTGGCTCACGGGAGTATGTTTCTCAGGACAGAAGAACCAAAGGAGGCCCTGTCCCTGGAGGCCCTATCAACTTTGTAATGAGTGATAAAGGTATGAGGCTTTGACCAAGTGGCTGCTGCACAAATATTGTCTATTGGTAGCCTTGCTGAAAATGCAGAAGATGTGGACACAGCTCTGGTAGAATGAGCCTTAATTTTGTGTTGTAAAGGTAAATTGGCAGCTGAGTAAGTGAAAGTGATGCAATCAGATAACCATTTTGATAGGGTTGTTTTTGCCACAGGCATACCTTTTCTAGAATCTGAAAATGAAACAAAAAGTTGTTCGGATCTCCTGAATTCTTTGGTTCTATCCAGGTAAAATCTGAGCTGTCTGTGAACATCAAGCTTGTGCAGCATATATTCCAAATTGTTGGTATGTTTAGGGAAAAACATTGGTAAATCTATAATTTGGTTAAGGTTAGCTTCAGTACAAACTTTAGGTAAGAATGAAGGATTTGGTCACAGTGAAACTCTGTCAGCATGAAAAACCAAATACAGAGGTTTTATGGACAAGGCTTGTAGTTCTGAGACTCTTCGAGCAGACGTGAGGGCTACTAAAAAGATAGTCTTCCAAGACAAAAATTTCAAATCGCATGAAGAAGCTGGCTCAAAAAGTGGGAGAATAATGTGTGAGAGCATAATATTTAGGTTCCAGGGGTTATAAGGAGATTTAACTGGTGGTCTAAGGTAGAAAATCCCTTTGAGAAAGGCTTTCGATAGCTTGTATGACATTATGTTAAATCCTTCAGTACCAAGATGAAAATTAGAGATGACTGCAAGCTGTACAAGAATTGCAGCTACCGCCGCTCCTTTGTTAAAAAGCATAGTCAAAAATTCTAATATAGAGGAAATAGAGGCTTGGTAAGGATCAATGCTATTCTGAGAAGCCCATATGAAAAATCTCTTCCATTTACTGAGGTACAACTTCCTAGTAGAGGATTTATGAGAACATATTAAGATATGTTGCATTTTATTTGAGGTTATGGAACCTGGCTACGTTTGGAATTGGAGCAGCCAAGCTGTCAATTTTAGAGACTGAAGGGAAGGATGGAGAGCCCCTGATGAGTGTAACAGAAGGTCTGGAACTGGGTCCAGAATCCAAAGCTCTTCCAACAGATGAGGTCGAAGGAAGGGGAACCAAATCTGATGAGAGCAATGAGAGGCTATTAGAATGATGGTCCTTCCCAGGGCTTTGGCTTTCTGTAATATTTTGGATATCAGGGGGAATTGGTGGGAATGCATAAAGGAGGCTCAGAGGCCAATCGTGTACAAGTGCGTCCCTTGGGGAATCTCCCTGGAGGGGAAATCAGGGCAAAGTAGTGTCTGCATTTTGTGTTCATGGGGGATGCAAAGAGATCGCAGCAAGGCTGGACCCATTTACAGAATATTCTTTCCGCTATTTCTTTTTTGAGGGACCAGTTATGAGGCAACAAAATTGCCCTGCTCAGTTTGTCTGCAATCACATTGGATTTCCCTGGGATGTGCATTGCTATCAGAAAGTGCTGGGTGGATGTAGCCCACTGCCATACTCTTAGGGCCTTTTGACAAAGGGGATGGGACCTGGTTCCTCCTTATTTGTTTACGTACCAGACCACCGACATGTTGTCCATCTGAATTGCAATTGACCACAGAGGGAGAGAGTCCTGAAAGTGCTGCAATGCCAAGAGTACCGCTCTCATCTCCAGGACATTGATATGAAGATGTGTCTCTTGTTTGGTCCATGTGCCTTGGGCTGTTCTTCCCTGAAAATTCCCCCCCACCTGGTCACCGTGGCCGAAGGTGAGGGCAGGATAAAAGGATGACCTATCATTACTTGCAAAGAGGTCAACCACCACTGAAGATCCTTTTTGCATGTGTTTGTTAGAATAATGAGATATGACATTGGGAGCTCTTGATAAGACCATTGCGTGAACAGAAGCCATTGTAGAATCCACGTTTATACGACCCAACGGAATCGCTATTATTGCAGCTGCCATCGTCCCAACAACTTTAGGGCTTCTGAGGCTGGCACCTTGTCTCTGGATATGACATTCTGAATTTGCTGACGAAATACTGATATCCTTTCTGATGGAAGTTTTAAAGTGATGGTGGTGGTGTTTAATTCTGCTCTGATAAAAACGATATGTTGAGATGCGACAAGGCAGATTTTTCTGAGTTTATCGTAATATCCAGATGATTGCAAAGAGTAAGTGTGGTGTCCCTGGCTTGTATCAGCTGATGCCTGGTAGTGGCAGTGAGGAGCCAATCGTCTAAGTATGGAAACACCTGGAATCCCAAATGCCTCAGGTGAGCCATGACCACTGCCATACATTTGGTGAACACTCTGGGGGCTGTAGTGAGACCAAAGGACAGGGCTTGAAACTGGTAATGATTGGCTCCCAGCCGGAAGCGCAGATGATCTCTGGATGGCCTGGCCATTTTTATGTGGTAGTACGTATCCTGAAGATCTATCGAGCACATCCAATTGTCTTTCCCTAAAAAGGGAAGTATCGACTGAAGCATGACCATCCTGAACTTCTCCTTCTTGACAGATCTGTTTAGCCTGCTGAGGTCCAAAATAGGTCTCCAGTCCCCTGTCTTTTTTGGGACTAAAAAGAATCTTGAGTACATTCTGGATCCTATCTGGTCTGCTGGGACTGGTTGGATGGCTCTTTTGTTCTAACAACGTTTGGACCTCTACTGTTGCTTGTTCCCTGTAACTGGGTGGAATGTCCGGGATTTTTGTTATCAATGGGGGGGGGGGGGAGTAGTGAAGGGAATAAAATATCCTCTGGAAACTATGCTTTGTATCCAGTTGTCATTTATTATTTTTAGCCAGGCGTCTGGATACAAAGATAAGTGACCCCCGACTGCCTCCAGAGTAGGACAGTTGGGCCTCCTTTCAGGAGCACTGGTAGGGCTTCCCAAAGAACTGTTCTCTGTTGCCCTGGTTTTGCAGACCCCCTCTGCCACGAGGGTGGTATCTTCCATTATTGGCCTCTCCTCTTCCCCTGGAGGGGGGTTCATCACGTGTGCCCAGAAAGGCTCCTTGGGCTTTTTGGAACCACATCTTTCCTCCTTTCTCACCTTTGGGGTAGGGTCTAGTAGGGGTGGAAAAATGGACTCTGATGGCAGACAGAGTCTTTCCTTCCTGCTCAGACCTGGTCAAAGTTTCCTTAACTTTGGGCACAAAAAAGAGATGAGCCATCAAAAGGGGGGTTGACAATGAATGACTTAAAGGGCTCCGCAAAGGAGCATAAGCGCATCCAGGAGTGTCTCCTGAGAGCAATTCCTGTACCTGTTACCGTACATGTTCCATCAGCTGCATATGAGATCAGATGCATGGAAGAGTTCATTATGGAATTAAGGATAGCAAGCTGGGATGGAACCTTGTCTGAAGCTCCCTCAGCTACCATACCCTGTAGAATATCTCCCAGCTCTTTTAGGAGATCTCTTTGCAGTCTTGTGAAATGTGTAAGGTAGTTCAGTGAATGCATGGCAAAAGTTGCTGAACTATACATGCGCTTCCCGTACCTATTCATGATCTTAGAGTCTCTGTTAGGAGGATGGATAGCAAAAGAAGTTTCTGACATCTCCTTTTTGGTGGCTGCTGGCCCCACCATGGCATCAAAAGGCACTCCCTTAGTGAGAAATATCTTATCATGAGGGGCAGAAATAAATGTATTGGGCCTCCTAGGGACAGGCTCCATGGTGTCTGTAGACTCCCATGCCCTTTGTGAGACCAGCTCCATAAGCTCATCAAAGGGCAGAGACACCCAAGAGATGGAGGGCTGAGACTCAAAAGCTTTCAGGAGGACTGACTCATCTTCAGTAGGGTTGGTGGGCTTCCAGCCACCCCTCTGCTTAAGGATTTCTGATACATCTGCAAATGAGATATCTTCAGAAGGGGACTGTGAGGACCCTTCTGATTCATCTAAGTCAGTGTCAGATGTGAGAGACTCCTGCGGTGAGTCTAGATGGTTCCTTTTCATAGGTTCATAGGTTCATAGGTAGGTACTAGGCTATCGGCCCAAGGGCCTACATAAGCCTAGCCAACAAGGTTCCTTGGCTTACGCCACCCAAGAAAGTTATTTTCCTGTGCCACTTTTGAGCAGAGACACAGAAGTGATCCCCGGGGTGTATTTCCTATTTCCCATCCACTCATCAAGATTTTTCTTGAAGAGTGCTAATGAAGAACTTTGTTTGACACAGATGGGTAGTCTGTTCCAGAGTATGGGAAGTCTCTGGGACAGGACTCTATCCCTCCAGCATGTCCTGTTTATTGTGGTGACAAGGTTTAGGTCCTTAGAGCAAGTAGCTCGGAGGGAGTGGGATTTCTTTAGGTGTAGCATGTCCAACAGCTCTGGGTTTGACATAGCTTTATATGTTAGGCAGAGATCACCTCGGAGTAGGCGATATGCTATGGAGTAAAGCTGGAGTTTTTTGAGGCAGCCAGTGTAGGACATTTGTTTGAGGCCAGTAATCCTCTTTGTGAGGTACATATGTGGCCTTTCCACCTGCTGCAGATGTCATAGGTTCATAGGTTCATAGGTTCATACTAGGCTATCTGCCCTGGGGCAATTATAAGCCTAGCCCGATTCTGTATGGCTTATGCCACCCCTTGATTTGAGTATACTGTGCCCTTTTTAAGGTTTAGTTTACTGTGTCTCTGTCTAATAGTGACACGGGAGTAATCCCTGGGACAAACCTACGATCCCCCATCCACTTATCGAGATTCTTCTTGAAGAGATTCAGTGAGGTGCTCTGCCTCACATGAACTGGAATTCTATTCCAGAGCGAAGGGAGCCTCTGGGTTATGAACCTGTCCCTCCAGCAAGTTCTATTTATTTCTGTGCTGAGGTTCAAGTCCCTCGAGTGTGTGGCTCTAAGGGATTTAGATTTACTGAGGTGGAGCATGTCCATTAATTCTGGATTTGACATAGCTTTGTATGTCAGGCATAGATCGCCTCGAAGTAGGCGGTATGCAACTGAGTAGAGCTGCAGTTTTTTTAACAGAGCAGCATATGGCATCTGTTTGAGACCCTTGATCCTCTTGATGAGATACTTTTGGGGTCTTTCTAATTGATGCAGGTGACGGGTAAGGTACATCCCAAAAGGGGCATTGTATTCTATGATGGGCATGATGAGGGATGAATAAAGGGGCACGATTACCTCTCTTGATCTAGATGTGAAACCCTTCGTGATGAGGGGGGCTATGTAGAAGGTCTTTCTAACCACTTTGGCAATGTGGTTTTCAAAGGAGAGATTGCTATCAACTTGGGTCCCCAGGTCCCTAATAACTTTCTCTGTACTTAATGGGTTTCCGCCTATGTGGTAATTTGTGGGCACATTGTTTTTGCCAAAGGGTATGACTATACATTTTTTGGCATTTAGCTTTAAACCATGGCACTGGCACCAGTTATCTGTCTCTGTGAGACCTTTTTGAAGGATGTTTGTGTCAGCTGGAGAGTTGATTATGGCACCCAGTTTGCAGTCATCTGCGAACTTGGTGAGCCATAGTCCTCCCACGTTTGCCTGTACCTCGGAAAAGTATATACTGAACAAGAGTGGTCCCAGGACAGAACCCTGTGGGATGCCACTTGTGACCGGTTTTGAGTCTGACATGGCTCCAGCAACTCTCACTCTGTGGGTTCTGTCTTTGAGCCAGTTTGCAACCCATCTTGTGACATAGGGTTTATATTTAAGCTGGATAGCTTATCTATGATGCCCGAGTGGGGTATTGTGTCAAATGTCTTTGCAAGGTCCAGATAGGCTGTGTGGACTACCTTCCCTTCATCTATGGCTTTGGTGACTGTTTCAAAGAAGTCAACCAGGTTCAAAAGGCAGGATCTGCCCTTGACAAAGCCGAACTGGGTAGGATTTAGTGTCTGTAGGTCCCCAATGTCTTTGTTTATGAGCTCCATGATGATCCTCTCCATAGCCTTGCAGACTAAGCTAGTCAGGCTTATGGGGTGATAGTTTCCAGGGTCCGTAGAGGCTCCACCTTTGTGGAGTGGGACCACTGTTGCTGTACGCCATTCTGTGGGCACATATCCTGTAGTGAGGCTGAGATTGTATAGCTGTTTTATTTGAGGGATTAGTTCCTCTTGTAGTTCATGTAGGACGCAACCTGGGACGCCATTGGGTCCCATGGAAGCAGTGTTTTTTGCTTTGGAGAGGGCAGCCTTCACCTGAGCATCTGAGATGTTTGGGAGGCAGCCCTCTGCCGGGATAGATACTTGCTCTTTTGGGGGGGAGGGGGTGGAGAAGTTTGTACTGAACCTGTCTGCCAGGATATTGGTTATGTCTGTGGGTTCAGTGTATTTTTTGTCATTTAGAATCAACTCAGAACAAGTCTGGGAGTTGCATCCCAGGTTTCTAACATAACTGAAAAAAGCCTTATGATTGTCTTTGGTGTCCTGTGCAATTTTCTCTCGAAGCTGGCCTTGGGGGATTTTATGAGGGATCATAATTCTTTGCTAGTACTGATCACAGATGCCTTCCCTATTAGGGATTTTGCTCTATCATGTAGTAGCTTCCTCCTTCTGTTGTACAGTTTATTTATGGCAGGGGTCCACCAGACTGGATGCCTGCCTTTGGATGATTGGGTCTTGGTTTTGTTTGGGATAGCATGATCCATGCATTCCTGGAGATGTCCGTAGAATGCATTTATATAGGATTCTGCAGTTTGGGCTGTAGTTTCCACTGGCCCTGGGGCCTTGAAGGATTCCACTTCGGTTTTGAGAAGTGAGAAGTTCGCTTTTGAGAAGTTTTTCACTGTGGTTTTCTGGGCTGGGGTGGGGTCGGGATGTGGACATCCAGTGAAATTAATTTATGGTCTGATCTTACCAATGAGGGATATACTTCTGGTGTGGAGCATAGAGTCCCCATGTTGGTAATGATCAGGTTTAGTATGTTGACCCCTCTTGTGGGAGTGGTGACTAGTTGTTCCATAGCATTTGAGTTTATAATTTCCAGGAATTTTTGGGCTAAGGTGCTGGGGCTTGAGTAGTGCTCCCAGTCAATGTTTGGGTAGTTGAAGTCGCCCAATATAATGGTGTTTGGAGAGATCTTCATGTTCTCCAATGTTTTCAGGAAAGCCGAATGGGATTCCTGACTTTGAGAGGGTGGTCTGTAGGATGCTATAAACTGAAAAGCAGTCTTGCCCACTGTTAGTTGCACATGGATGGTCTCCGTTACTTCGTGCAATGCCACTAACCTGGAGGTGTGGATATCCTTGATAAATATGGAAACTCCCCCTCCTTTTGTGGTTCGGTCCGGGTTTTGGGGCCAAAATGCATGATATGAGGTATAGCCTGGTAGTGCTGGGGTGCTCTCTGGAACCTTGAACCAGGTTTCTGTCACTGCACAGATATCGATGTTCTCCATACTGAGGAGAGCTTGAAAGTCGTGCATCTTGAGGTTAAGACTTCTGGCGTTTAGCAGCATTACCCTTAGTTTCTTGTTCCTTGTGCTGTCTATGGGGTGGGTTTGACTTTTGAGCCTTGCCTAAAAAAGGCACTATTGGGGTGGCAAGAGCCTTTGCCAATATCCGAAAGCCCAGTGGTGACAGGTGCAAGCCGTCCCTAGGGAAGCAACGTGGCTTGTCGGGCATGTCATCCCAGGCTGACAGACACTGGATCCCCTTTGAATGACACCAAAATTTTAGCCAATTGTTAAAATCGATCATTTTGTCTTTGTACTGTGGCATCATTCTAGGTGAGGGTAAGATGCTGCTCAAGGTCAGGGTCATACCAGCCTGGGCTACATGATCAGAGAGCTCCTCTATGTCTCTTTTCATGTAGTCCAGGGAGGTACGTCTCAGGTCATTCACACCAGCATGTACAATGACTGAGTCATATTTGTATTTGCTTTGGAGTGACCTGAGTGCTTGCGTTATGTGTCGGATCCTAGCACCCGACAGGCAGCTCACCGTGGCCTTCTCTTTATTCAGCCTGGTGAGCGGGACGTCAGTGTTTCTTGTGAGGTACATTCCAAAAGGGGCATTGTACTCTATAATGGGTCTAATGAGTGTTGAGTGGAGGGGAACAATGACTTCTTTTTTCCTGGATGAGAACCCTTTTATGATGAGGTGTGCCCCGTAGAAGGACTTCCTGACTACTGTGGTGATGTGACTATCAAAGGAGAGACTACTGTCCACCTGGGTCCCAAGGTCTCTTATCACACATTCGGTGTTAAGTAGATTGCTGCCTATGTGGTAGTTCATGGGTACAGAATTTTTACCAAAGGGGATGACACTGCACTTTTTGGCATTGAGCTTGAGGCCATGGCTATGACACCAGACATCTGTCTCAGCGAGGCCCTTCTGTAGGATGTCCACATCATTTGTGGACTTGACTATGGCTCCTAGTTTGCAGTCATCTGCGAACTTCATTAGCCAGTGGCCTTCTGTGTTAGCCTGTACTTCAGAGAAGTAGATACCAAACAGGAGAGGTCCCAGGACGGAACCCTGTGGTACTCCACTTGTCACTGCTTTGAGGTCAGATTTGGAGTCTGCAACTTTTACAGTGTGGGTTCTGTCGGAGAGCCAGTTGGCAACCCATCTTGTGACGTAGGGATTTATACCAAGTTTAGTGAGTTTAGCTATAATTCCAGAATGGGGGATGGTGTCGAAAGCCTTGGCGAGGTCAAGATAGGCTGTGTGAACCACCTTACCCTCATCTACGGCTTTGGTGACTGCCTCAAAGAAGTCGATCAGGTTCAGGAGGCATGATCTGCCTTTCACAAAGCTGAACTGGGTGGGATCCAGAGTTTGGAGGTTACCAATGTCTTTGTTTATGAGTTCCATGATGATACATTCCATGGCCTTGCAGACCAGGCTCGTCAGGCTAATAGTCAATAGTTCCCAGGATCAGTGTTGGCTCCCCCTTTGTGGAGTGGGATAACTGTTGCTGTGCGCCATTTAGTGGGCACAAAGTCTGATGCGAGGCTATTATTGAACATGGTGCTAAAGTGGGGAGCCAGTTCATTCTGAAGTTCGTGTAAAACGCAGCCTGGGATGTTTTCCAGTACCATGGATGCTGTGTTTTCGGCTTTAGACAGTGCAGCTTTTACCTGCGTAGTTGTGATTACAGGGACTCTGCATTCTTTCTGTGTCGATATGGGCCCTTTAGGGGGTGAGGGGGGTAAAGTTAGCACATAAACTATCTGCCAGGATGTTGGCAATATCAGTTGGTTCTGTAATTTTTGTGCCATTGTGCTGTAACTCTACAAATTCTCTTCCTGGGATCCTCATCAGTGGGAGCTTCTGGTGAGGTCTTGGAAGAGCAGGGACCACATAATGGGGCTTCTTGAGGCTCAGAGACTCCATGCTTCAAAGGGATCTGTGAGGCAGAAGTAGACACTGGCACTTTTGGGGAAGAGGTAGTTGGTCTTAAAGTTGTGGATGTCCTAGGGGACATTACTCTCCTCATGGCCTTAAAAGCATTCCTGCTCCGGTGAGAAGGAACTGCTGGATCCAAAGAAATAGATGACTCCCTTGGCACCAGGAATAGTGGTCTCCGAACCAGAGGTTGGAGCCGTACTCATCCGAGCAGAAGCCCCAAGAGGTAAAGTCGGAACTGACAGGTTGGTCTGACTATCCTCCCTGGACCTGACTGGCGAGTGTTGGCTCCTAGACTCCTCGATGGGCACTGAGGAAGTCTGAGTAAATGGAACCGATGGCACTGGAGCAGGTGTCAGTTTTGAATGCTCCACAATCACAAGGTCCAACTCCTCTGTCTCCAGCATACCGGTATGGCTTGGAAGAGGAAAAAAAGTAGATGGAGGAACAGCTTTCAGTTCCAAAACCACTTGGGTCAGAGGCAATAAAAATTTTGCAAACGCCGGTGTTTGTAACAACCTTTTTACCACACGATCCACATCCAAATCAGATAGGCTTATCGAGGACTGAGATGAATGGATGGAAGGTGGTACTGACTGTAGGATTGGTGACTTCAATACTGCGAAGGCTAGTTCCAGGACTAGGGATCAGCTCCAAAGGCTGTGGAGCCGATGTTGAAGGTTTTTTTGATTTTGTCGAATCCGATGATGAATCCTTAAAGGACTTGGAAGATTTGGGAGATTGACTAGTCTTATCATGGTCGCCCAAAGCTTCTTGAAAGGATGAGTTTTAATAGCCCTCTGTCAATTAACTTTTTTTTCCTTTCATGAAGTACACGGCTACTAAAGGAATGGCAGATGGAGCAACTCTCTTGCAAGTGCAAAGCACCCAAACAATAAACACAATTAACATGACCATCAGTCACAGACATCTTTTGTCCACACTTTGGACATTTTTTAAAACCAGAATTGGGTTGTTTCTCCTTATTCTGGTCAGCCATGGCAAATATTTAAATGCACATAAGAAAAACTTGTATTAAAGTTATTATCAAAAATACACACACACACACACATTCAAATGTTCAGCAAATTTAAACCACACTATAGAATTTAAATAGTAAGCAGCCCTTAAAAAATGGGCTCTGTAAAGTTAAATATGAACTAACTATCTTTTAGTATAAACACACTCTGAAGACTATAGATGTTTGTTAAAACACACTTTTAAACTATTAAATCCTATTCTAATGTATAAAAAGGCATACCAAAAAAAGGGATGGGGATACAAACGACTTTTATAAATGACCACCAAAAGCATTATAAGTAACTATCACTATTAAAGCTAACACTAGTTTAACAAGATATTAAAGTTATAAAGTTGAAAAGTAGAAATTTTTTTTCTAGAAGAAATATTATACTGGCCCGAGCTGTGAGGAAACCTCAGATCTGTTGCAGTGGCAAACTAGATCTGAGGTAATTCAAGTTACATCATGGGATAGGGACTTGGCCTCGAGCTGTCTGAATACCTCGAGCTTTGTAGTTGGCCAACTCGGAGCCGACGGTTGGCTCTGAACCCCATCTGTAAGAATGAAGGGCGAGATAGAACAACTTCACATGTAATATATGGAAACTTGGAAAGTCAAGCACATGTAATCAGCTTTGTACTTCTATCATTTACATTGAACAGTATACCCATGTTATCACACATTTATTTTTCCTGTCACCATACAATTCTTCCTGAATGTGGTCTTTGCAGAAGTTATGATAGTCAAGAATTGGAGTTTACAAACAAAATTTCTTCAAGAGAAGATTTTTCTGATTTCCTTTTATGACCATTAATTTATTGCAATACCTTTTTATCATGAATGCATTGCATTTTGCCATGATGTGTCTTTTTCTGTATTCTAAGTTGTATATAGGCTGTGAGTTACAGCTACTTTGTCATGCAAGGCAGCTAATCTTACAAACTGTGAACTAAAGTGATTATCAAGGTTCTCCTGTAAGTCAGTAAATGTAACTTAAACCTTCTTAGCAGGGGTGGCCCGTGCTATTGGACTGCCAGACTGCAGCCCCCTCAACTATAAAATAAAGAAATAAAAGAAAAAGTAAAGAAATAAAAAATAAAAAAATTGCGGACTTTCGTGCATGCGCACTAGTCCGGACTGCTGCTGAGACAGTCAGGAGCATGCACAGATTGTCTCAGCAGCAGTCCTGACTGAGAAACATGTAGAACGGAGCTCCCAGAAGTCTATGCAGTTTTAAACTGCATAGACTGTCCTGGGAACTCGCTGGGAAAACACATCGGGGTCGGACTGCAGCGTCGGCAGTCAGGAGTTTGCTGCAGTCTCGTCGGGAAGATCTCGTGACAGGGGGGTGTGGGCGTCGGGCTGGTGTGGATTTGCACGGGTTTTGGACAGGGATGTGGATTTATGGTGGTTTGCTACAGGATCGGATTGGTTTCGCAGCTACAGGGATGTGGATTTATGGGGTCTGGTGTGTTTCGGTGGTTTGCAGCTACAGGTAAGAGTGTGTGTGTGTGTGTGTGTGTGTGTGTGTGTGTGTGTGTGTGTGTGTGTGTGTGTGTGTATACATATGAGAGACCAGCACAGGCAGATGACTGTGGGCAGCCAGGGAGACTAGTGCCTCATGGACAGGTCTAGGGCAGCCTCAAAATATGTATGTTGTGACTGTGCAAATCTCCATCTCTAGGGATGTCTTCTCCTGGGAAGGTCACAAGGATGATCCAAAGCAAATGCAGAAGATAGAGCACTCCATCGTAGAATAATTTGCTTTTGAATTTCAATTTCTCATTATGTTTTGCTATGTTTAGGGTTAACAATTTTATGTATTTATCTAAGTAAACTAGAGCTCCTTTGTGTAGCTAATTGCTATGTTAGTATCAGAGCTAGTTCTGAGACAGGCACATTTTGAGATCTTGTCATAGAATACAGTTTGCCCATCTGAAATTATTAAATTTAGAGGTATTTCTTACAGGGGCTTTGGACATTTTGATCACAAGTTTTGTTTCAATTAATTAGAAATTGGGAGACTGGGAAATAGTATATGTGCATGTTATGTTTGTGAGGACCAGATCTATAATATTGTATCATTTAGTTGATTTATTAACTATCTTTTCCAGAGAGGTTTTTATTAAGTCCAAGAGCTTATGAACAGATCCATCACTGGTGGTAAAGGTGCATCAGGTTAATTGATGAGAAGGTGAAGACTCCTAAAATAAACAAATTCTTAACAGGGAGTTTGTCAAGTGCTTTTAGGAATCTAGTAATTATCAGGGGACATGGATGGTGCTGTGTATCAGTAGTTTACCTTGCTCAACCTGAGTTCTGATTGTGAGCATATGGAAATCTGCCTAGAGGTTGTTTGACCCTTGACAAATATGGAGACACCACTGCAGTTGCCTTTAGGACTGAAGGCGTTTGGTAGGCACAAAACCCTGGCATGGAGGTTGCATGCTATCTGTAGTGTACTTAATGTATCTGTTATGTGATATTCTTTCATAAAGTTAATGCATGATTAAAGCAATAGATAAAGCAGTGCAGCATACAGAAAAAATGGCTTTTCAGCTGTAATTTTGCTTCATATTTGATCTGATCTGTTTGTCATAATATCTGTGGTTTGTAAACGTCACAATGCTTGATATTTGATGGTGCAGTGGTGGCATTGTTGCCTCACAGCTGTAGGTTCTCAGGTTTGATCCTTGGCTGGAGTGCCTTCTTTGTGGGTCTGTATCTTCTCCCTGTGTTTGTGTGGGTTTGCTTTTGTGTCCTCCCATGTTACAAAGACATGTCTGCATTATTTCTTCCTGGGCCTCTGCTGAAAATTGTTTTGCTGTTCCAAGTCAGACTGTCCTGATTAAGAAATGTTAAATAAAATTGACAGGCATTTGAATTTCAGACTTCAGGTTTCTGAATGTTTAATTCCTTACATATTTGATGGTGCAGTGGTAGTATTGTTGCCTCACAGCTATAGGTTTTCTGGTTTGATTCTTGGCTGGGGTGCCTTCTGTGTGGAGTCTGCATCTTATCCCTGTGTTTGTGTGGATTTGCTCTGGTGTCCTGCCATTTTACAAAGACATGTGTGTCTACAGTATTTCTCCCTGGGCCTCTGCTGAAAATTGTTTTTGTTCCGTCAGAAGTAAAATTGACATGCATTTGAATTTCAGACTTCATATTCTTCAGAAAATACATAGTAAAACAACCTTTTATTCTAGAAATAAATATATAGTAACACAACCTTTTATTCTAGAAATTTTCTAAGTTTATAAGATGACTATTTGAAATTTGTCCTTATTTTGGGACTGTATTACCCTGGTATTTGTGCTAAGGTTGACAGCTATGGCAAGAACTGAATTCACTGAATATGTTTGAGGGCTGTATTCCCTCATTACTGGGTTTGCCCAGGTGTTTTGTGCTAAGAGGTTGACAGCTATGGTGAGAACTGAATTCATTAAGTGATAGCCATTTAAGTTTCAGTCTTCCTCTCTTTCACAAAGCAGCTGATTTGGCGTAGTGGTATGTTGCTCTGACTGTTTTGCACAGGGACCTTGGCAGTAAAATGTATGGTGGTAACACAGCATTTTACTTTCACAAAGCAGGTGATTTGGCATAGTGGTATGTTGTTCTGACTCTTTTGCACAGGGACCTTGGCAGTAAAATGTATGGTGGTAACACAGCATTTTATTCTAGCAGCTTTCCAAGATTATACAAGCAATGTTTAATGTGTCCCTGGTTTTTGCCCTTTTGACCCACCCCAATAAATTTGGCTTTTTCCAGATTTCTTGTGCTGCGAAGTTGAGATGCAGTTGAGTATTGAGTAGATTTTACAAGGAGCTGAGAGCTGCAGGGGAAGAGAAGTTTAGTGTTGATTATGCTAAGTCAGCTCACATTGCTAATAGCACAACAGGTTGTGTACTTGCTCTTGATGCAGAAGGTTGTTGGTTCTACTCCCATAAGAGGTGAATGCTGTCGTACTGGAAGTTAAGCTACTAACTATGAGCCTGTTATCAGTTTGCCATCCATTTCCTATTGCAATATTACTAGCTTATTTTCCTCAGGGGCATCAGACACTTTATTTCTTGATGAAACCATGAAATATAAAGGTGTTTCATAGGTTCATAGGTTCATAGGTTGGTACTAGGCTATCAGCCCTAGGGCCTATACAAGCCTAGCCATAACAATTCCCTGGCTATTTCTTCCCACATTATTTACTTTCCTGGACCCCTGTCTAGCAGGGTGACTGACGTGATCCCTGGGGTGAATTTCCTTTCTCCCATCCAATCGTCAAGGTTCCTCTTGAAGAGGTCCAAAGAGGCACTCTGCTTGACATGTATGGGCAATCTATTCCAGAGTCTGGGGAGTCTCTGGGTCAGGAACCTATCCCTCCAGCATGTTTTGTTTATTGTGATGACAAGGTTTAGATCCCTGGAGCGTGTAGCTCTGAGGGATTGGGATTTCTTTAAGTGTAGCATGTCCAACAGCTCTGGGTTTGACATGGCCTTGTATGTTAAGCAGAGATCGCCTCTGAGTAGATGATATGCGACAGAGTATAGCTGGAGTTTTTAAGGCGGTCAGCGTAGGGCATCTGCTTTAGGCCTGTGATTCTTTTAGTGAGGTATTTCTGCGGCCTTTCCAGTTCTTGCAGATGTCTTGAGAGGTACATACTAAAGGGGCGTTGTATTCTATAACGGGTCTAATGAGGGATGAGTACAATGGGACAATGACCTCCTTTTTTCTGGATGAAAAGCCCTTCGTGATGAGGTGTGCCACATAGAAGGATTTCCTGACTGTTGTGGCGATGTGGTTATCGAAGGTGAGACCACTGCCCACCTGTGTCCCTAAGTCTCTTATCACACTTTCTGTGTTTAGTGTACTGCCACCTATTTGGTAATTCATGGATACATGTTTTTTCCCAAAGGGATAACAATACATTTCTTGGCATTGAGCTTGAGCCCATGGCTCTGGCACCAAGCATCTGTTTCTGTAAGGCCCTTTTGTAGAGTATCCACATCATTTGGGGATTCAATAATGGCTCCCAGTTTGCAGTCATCTGCAAACTTTGTTAGCCAGAGTCCCTTAGTGTTGACCTGTACTTCAGAGAAGTAGATGCCAAACAAGAGCGGCCCAGGACTGAACCCTGAAGTACTCCACTTGTCACTTGTCTGGAGCTGGATTTGGAGTCGGCTACTTTTACAGTGTGGGTTCTATCAGTAAGCCATTTAGCAACCCATTGGGTGACATAGGGATTAATGCCCAACTTAGTAAGTTTATCTATGATTCCAGAGTGGGGGGATGGTGTCAAAGGCCTTGGCAAGGTCTAGATAGGCTGTGTGGACCACCTTACCCTTGTCCATGGCTCTGGAGACTGATTCAAAGAAGTCAATCAGGTTCAGGAGACAAGATCGGCCCTTCACAAACCCAAACTGGGTGGGGTCCAGTGTTTGAAGGTTGCCAATGTCTTTGTTTATAAGTTCCATGATAATACACTCCATGGCCTTGCAGATAAGGCTTGTCAGACTGATGGGATGGTAGTTTCCAGGATCCAAGGTGGATCCCCCCTTGTGGATTGGGATAACTGTAGCCCTAAGCCACTCAGTGGGCACGAAACCTGAGGTGAGGCTATGATTAAACATGACACTTAGGTGAGGTGCCAGTTCATATTGTAGTTCATGTAGTACACAGCCCGGGATGTCATCTGGTCCCATGGATGCTGTATTCTTGGCTTTAGAGAGTGCGTTTTGTACCTGTGTGACCGTTATTACTGGAATTTGGCAATCTTCTGGTATTGAGATGGGCCATTTAGGGGTGAGAGGGGGTGAAGTTGGCACTGAATCGATCTGCCAGGATATTGGCAATATCCTTTGGATCAGTATATTTAATGCCATTCTGTTTTAGCTCAGAGCAGATCTGAGCATTGCCATTTAGATTCTTGACATAGTTATAGAATGCTTTGTGGTTGTCTTTGGAATCTTTGGCAATTTTATTTTCATAACTAGCTTTGGAGGATTTTATGAGGCATCTCAGTTTCTTACTGAGGCTAGTAAGGGAGTTTTTTGCATCCTGGGATTTTCCTCTTTTCTGCAAAAGTTTCTTCCTTTTGTTGTAAAGTTTGTTTATGGCAAGGGACCACCAGATTGGCTTCCTTTTTTGGATGAGAGCATTTTGGTTCTATTTGGGATGGCACGATTCATGCATGAGTGGATGTGCTCGTACAGTGCCTTAGTGTAGGATTCAGCAGTTGAACTTTCAGTTCCCATCTGCATGGGTGTCATGAAGTTTGTCACTTCTGACTTGAGTAGCATGAAGTTGGCTTTGGAGAAGTTTTTTATGGTGGTTTCTTTACTGGGGGGTGGGGGTGGGATATGGATGTTAAGGGTGATTAGCTTATGGTCAATCCTGACTAACGAGGGGGTGACCATAGGTATGGAGCATTGATTTCCCATGTTGGTAATGACCAGGTCTAGGATATTGGAGCCCCTGGTGGGACTATGGATTAGTTGATCCAGGGCGTTGGAATTTATGAATTCCAAGAACCGTTGCGCAAAGGTGTTGGGACATGAGTAGTTTTCCCAGTTAATGGCAGGGTAATTAAAATCACCCAGTATTAGGGTGTTTGGTTCTATCTTAATATTTTCCAGTATGCTTAGAAAGGTGTAGTGAGAATCTTGGGGTATGGTGGGGGATCTGTAGCAAGCTACAATTTGGATTGCAGTCTTACCTAGTGTTAGTTGCACTTGGAGAATTTCAGACACATTGTGTTGGCCAACTAGCCTGGTGGTGTGAATATCCTTGGTGAATATTGACACTCCTCCACCTTTAGTGTTTCGGTCCTGGTTTGGTGGCCGAAAAGTGTGGTAAGAGTTGTAGCCTGGTATTGCAGGGGTGCTCTCTGGAGCCTTG
The DNA here is from genome assembly GCF_019279795.1 of Protopterus annectens. Lineage (NCBI taxonomy): Eukaryota > Metazoa > Chordata > Ceratodontiformes > Protopteridae > Protopterus > Protopterus annectens. The sequence continues at coordinate 1,319,382,637 of NC_056731.1, read as the reverse complement.
AACCAGGTCTCACTTACTGCACAGATATCGATGTTCTCCATTTTTAGGAGTACCTCGAGAGAGTGCATTTTGAGGTTTAGACTTCTAGCATTGAGTAGCAACCTTCAGATTTTGCATGATTGTACCTGTTATGGTGGTGGTTTTGTCCTTTGAAGTTTGCCTAAAAAAGGCACTATAGGGTTGGCAAGAGCCTTAGGCAGTAACCTGAATCCCAGGGGTGACAGGTGCAGACCATCTCTGGCAAAGCATCGTGGTCTGTCAATCATGTCATCCCAGGCAGACAGATACTGGATCCCCTTTGAATGACACCATAAGCTTAGCCAATTGTTGAAGTCAATCATTTTATCATTATATTGTGGTATCATTCTGGGTGAAGGCAGGATGCTACTCAGGGCTAGGGTCATACCTGCCTGGGCCACATGATCTGAGAGCTCTTCCATGTCTCTTTTCATGTAGTCCAGGGAGGTACATCTCAAGTCATTCACTCCAACATGGACAATGACATAGTCATATTTGTACTTGTTGTGGAGTGACTTGAGTGCATGCATTATGTGGTGGATCCTGGCACCCGACAGGCAGCTGACTGTAATTTTCTCCTTATTCAACCTGGTGAGAGGGACATCAGTGTGCGGACTATAGAGTCACCTATGACTAAAGTGTTAGGTACATTGTCTTGCCTTAGGGGCTGTTGCTGTGTGGCACACTGGTGTTGTGAACTATGTGACACATTGGTTGTGATTGGTGTTTGTTTGCTTTCAGCTTCAGAGGTCTTTGTTGCTTGGGCAGGTTGCAGTTAAGGGCCTCTGCATATGTGGAATTAGTGTTGCTATATGTGGGTGTTGGTGGTGTGGGTTTAGAAGGGCTATGTGTTGCTTGAGGTGTAGTGTGGGTGTTAACCTTCTCCTCTTGACTGTTTAGCACAATCTTGGGTGGAGAGAGCTTTGCTTCCATTTTGGCTATGTAAGTGCATCTCTCACAGGTTGTAGTGTTGGGTGGTAGGAGGAGAGGGTTGTCTGTGTACATGAGGCAATTGCTGCATTGCCCCAGTATGCCCAGATTCACCAGGTGGACAGGAGAAATCACCGGAAGCTGACCCTTGGACATGCCTGGTTTGGGGCTTTTTTTTTTTTTCTTTGTAAAGTATAGAGCTGTTTCCTTAGCAAGGCACTTTGCAATTATAGGCTATTTAGTGCCTACTATTAGTTTCTCCTTGTTAACAAGGAGAGTTCAGTGTTTGTATGAATTTAAGGCTTCCTAGTGCTTTCCAGCAGGTATTAGAGAAAGTGCTAGTCACGGGGATGCTTAAAGGTAAGATTGAAAAGAATGCACTCTGCAGTGTGCACTAGAGAAGTTAGATGTGAAAGTAGGTAACTTGAGTTTTACCTGTTTAAAAAGTTAAGGTTTAGTGGAGAGTTACTATTTTTAAAACAGCAAGATGGATTGAAAGGGGTGGCCACTTTTGTATTTTGGTACTATGAAATACTGTAGGATGGCCAATAAATTTAAATAATTGAAGGGGTGGGATTTCAAAAATGATGATTTTGTGATTACTCTCATAAGCCAGTGAAAGTAGAGAGAAATTAGATATATGGTCAGATTAACATAAGAGGCGGGCAACTAGAAAGACAGTGGTATTTAACAAGACAACTTAAATGGGTGGAAGGGCGGGAAAAAATTCTGCCTGATTCAGAACAGAGAGAGCTGTGGTCTCTTTTGAAGTTTTAATATGCTGTTAAAACAGAATGCAAGCAAAACACAAGGTAAAGAAAACAAACTACAGTATTCAAAATATAGAAAGGCAATACAGTAATACAAAAAATAAAAGCAAACTAACCTTTCCTTCACAGCAAAGTGTAGCAGAGTCTGGATGAGCCTTTCTGCTAGCAGCAACCTCTTCATTACAGATTTATTTAACGTGGAATTATTTAGATTACTTTTTTACTACTTCAGAGATTGTGCATATTTACTGATAATGGTGAACTGTAGAATTGTGCATATTTACTGATAATAGTGGACTGTAGAAGTTTGAGTAGACTTTTATGATGGAAATGTTCTGAATTGGGCAGTTTTGTCACTGGTGCGTGCGTTTTGTTTCATTGTTTACTGGAAAAATATTCAAAGCAATAGGAAGGTGTATCAAAGAGCACATGTATATTTCATATGCAAGGGGCCTGTTATTTGAAAACAGCCCAGAATTAATCTTTATCTGCCACGGGTAAAGTGTATTTTCTTTGAATGTGGGTTTCAATGTTATTTCAATGAATGTGAGTTTCAAGGGCAGAGAAGTTTTAATGCCAAGTTTGTTTAGCAGATGTCTTAGTGTTTGTGCTGTAAAATGCAAAATAAAACTTTCAAATGAAGTTCAAATCATCATAGAAGTAAATCAGTATGCATATTAGTGTTTATGGGAAATGGAGTGAAATAGACAAGTAATGGATCATTGGAATGGCTGCAGGGGGAGGCTCCATGCGACCATGGTTTTGTGAGGGGGAAGGGTGGCAAACTTAGGCAGCTCCAGCTGAACTATACCTCCCAACTGTCCAGATTTTCAAAGAATGAATAGATTTTTTTGCTTCTTATTTTTTTTCTGGCAAATCATTTAGGAATTAAGTCACTAAATAATGACACACTGAGTTTCAGACTTCATAACCTTCAGAAAAATGCATGGTAAAGTAAGACCTGTTCTATCAACTGTCTCAGTTTATACAAGAGCAATTTTTAGTACTGTTTATATGTTCCCCCAATATATTTGGCCTTGTCCAGATTTATTGCATTAACAGGTTGAGAGGTACATGCAAATAAATTGCTTTATAGAATTAGGCTTAGCCAAACCTCTCAACTGTCCCTGATTTTGGCTCAAAATGTTGCTCTTCCCCTAATGATCCCTCCGCAAAATAGCAATTTTGGAAGAAAATATGGAGGGTTTATAATTAAGAAATAACTGTAATAATTAGATTACTTTTATTTCAAAAATGCATGTAGATTATTTTATTTTTGTCAGCTGCTCAAGTTAGCAGTACTAATATTAAAGTGTCCTTTCTTTGACAGGCTCCCAGCTGTATTGTGTTGCTGTTTTATATTTTTACATCCACATTTTTGGTCCATTTTTCATAAAATTGTGTTTTTTTTTTGGCAAATTAGTGACAAATTATTAAACACTGAAGTTAGAAAATAATGACAGACATTTGAGTTTCAGATTTCATACCATTCAGAAAATTCATACTAATGCAAGACCTCTATTATCTTTCTAAATTTATAAGAGCAATATTTTAAAAATTGTCTTTATTTTTGGGCCTTTGTCCCATTTCTTTGTATGGCTTTGTCCAGATTTCTTGCTCTGAGGTTGAGAGGTATGACAAATGTGTCAGGGCCATCACAAGTCAGCCAGAGACATTTCAAACTGTGACATACTTGTTGCACCCCTCTCCCCCATGTAGTGACTCTGGATGTGTCGAAGCAAGGCAAGGAGTAGTTATGCAGTGTAAATGTGCAGAGTATCCCCCCCATCCAAGGTAGACACAAGTACTAGAGTGGCTTTTCATCTGTCCTTGATTTTTACAGAATGGTCTGGTTTCTGTCATATTTTTTGTACTGTTGATTTATGCTTATTACTCAAAGTGCCTGTTGCTCTGTGTTTAAGTAGCAATACTTTAATGACCATCAGGTAAGCTTGGCTGAGATTGCAAGATGCAAGTAAGCTTTAATAAACATACTGTTAAAAAATTGCCAACATTGAAAGCCTTTCTGTTGCCATGTAGAGAATACTTAACTAGATAATGTATAAGCCTTGGGGATTGAAATGCATATGACAGTATTTGTAATAAAGGACAGGATTACATTATTTTAAGAGTCTCATTACACTTGGAGACTTCCAGTCATCTCTGCAGGCTTTACCCGTAAACAGAATGCCAATCGTGTGGTCCATAACCTGTACAGTAATCCTTTTAAGCAATGTATCTTGAGCTTATTTCTTGTTTGCTTTTCATTTTTTACTTTGATCATGTTTTCCCCATGAAACAAGTAGATGTCAGGCAGCAGGTCTTTTTTTTTTTGGATAAGGAACATTTTTACAAGTGGGGGCATCAAAGATTTCTACTTTCAGCATGTTATTTGGTACTTTAATAAAGTTGAATATAAATTATAATTAGAACTGCAGTGCAAGAAGTGGTTTGAGTTGAGTGCTGCTTGTTTTTCTTATACTTAATTTTGACTGGCATTCCATTAATGTATTTAAAAAAAGTAATTTATTTTTTCATGCCTCACAACCTTTTTTTGTTTCCATCTAGATATTAAGCTGTCATGCAGCCAATGCATTGAAATATTTTTATTCTTCTACACTTCATTTTGTCTTGATTGGACTCTCATAATGACGGTTTAGCACCCAGGGCAGTATATTTAGTTTTTGTGGTTTTGAGCATAGCTCCTCCCCTTTCTAGTTGGCCGCACCCCTTCCCATTGGCCCCACCCATTCAGCTGTCTCCTGCAGCCCCCCTTTGATTTGAAGTCACCAGCTGCCACTGCTTCTTAGTAAGGCTTTCTCTCTGACACACCCTCTATAACTGTAATTATCAATAGCAGGAGTGCTAAGCAAGTCACTGAATGAGCAGAACTTGTAGTGAGTCATACATGAAAGGTATTACTTAGCCAAAGGTCTTAATACCCACTCTTGTACTACTCTGGCATGTGCACATCATCGTGTAGGTACTATGTCCAAGCCTACCTGCCCGGCACATCCAGCAGATGGAGTGATTCAGGAATGATAATGAGTTAAGGCCTAATTAACATGTTCAATGTGCCCAAGAGGTTTATTTACACCATATAAGCAGGATACAGAGCTATAACACTTCCACTGTGCTAGGGTTGACTGCCTTGTTTACCACATCTTTCCAAAATAAATGGTGAAAGCAGTTTTGGTTATGATTACATGGGCTATTGTTGTTGACTTTTCAAGGTATGTATTGTTCAATAGACATATATGTTTCTTTTGGTATGTTGATAAATAATTGCAATGTGGACTGTATACCTTCAGTGTTTCAATGATTCTGTCAAAGTCATCTGATATGTATTTCATGGTGGTCAGGAAATGTGCACATTCATGTGCACAGAGTTCTGTAGTTGTAACAAATGCTTTCAAGTTGAGCTGTCATTGACTTGAGTGAGTGACCTGTATATTTTTGTTACATTTCTAACTACTTGTCTGCTTCTGATTTTTTTTCTGCTTAGCAGGTATATATTCTTGCATGTACTATTATTAGTTTCCTTCTGTGTTTTATACATTTTTTGGGGGTGTTTCATATGGGTATTACAGCATTTGCATCATTGTTTGCACTGCTTTGTTTCTCTGATGCGACTCACTGACTGCATATTTATATTTATGTTGCAGCATAGGTATACATGTTCATATTACCCCTACCTTCTTTTGTTATGGTATGGTATGGTATTGTACTAATTCTTCCTGAGAAGATTAACACACATCGGCTACTACTCCTGACAACACCCTAGTCTGCTGCAGATACAGATTTATAATGTCTGTGATGACCCTAGCATTCTTCAAAGTTTCCCTGAGGCTCTATTTAAGCATGTGTTGGAAATCAGGCTAAGATTCATAGGTTCATAGGTAGGTACTAGGCTATGGGCCCAAGGGCCTAAGTAAGTCTAGCCAACAAGGTTCCCTGGCTTACGCCACCCAAGAAAGTTAATTTCCTGTGCCCCTGTTGAGCAGAGCCACAGAAATGATCCCCAGGGTGTATTTCCTATTTCCCATCCACTCATCAAGATTTTTCTTGAAGAGTGCTAATGAGAAACTTTGCTTGACATATATGGATAGCTTGTTCCAGAGTATAGGAAGTCTCTGGGTTAGGAATCTATCCCTCCAGCATGTCCTGTTTATTGTGGTAACAAGGTTTAGGTCCCTAGAGAATGTAGCTTGGAGGGATTGGGATTTCTTTAGGTGTAGCATGTCCAACAGCTTTGGGTTTAACATAGCTTTATATGTTAGGCAGAGATCTCCTCAGAGTAGGCAATATGCTACAGAGTAAAGCTGGAGTTTTTTGAGACGGTCAGTGTAGGGCATCTGTTTGAGGCCAGTACTCCTCTTTGTGAAGTACTTCTGTGGCCTTTCCAGCCTCTGCAGATGTCTTGTGAGGTACATTCCAAAAGGGGCGTTGTACTCTATAATGGGTCTAATGAGTGCCGAGTAGAGAACAATGACCTCTTTTTTCCTGGATGAGAATCCTTTTGTGATGTGGTGTGCCACATAGAAGGATTTCCTGACTACTGTGGTGATGTGATTATCAAAGGAGAAACTTCTGTCCACCTGGGTCCCATGGTCTCTTATCACACATTTGGCATTAAGTAGACTGCCGTTTATGTGGTAGTTCATGAATACAGAGTTTTTACCAACAGGGATGACAATGCACTTTTTGGCATTGAGCTTGAGGCCATGCCTCTGACACCAGGCATCTTTCTCAGTGAGGCCCTTCTTTAGGATGCCCACATCATTTGGGGACTCAACTATGGCTCCTAGTTTGCAGTCATCTGCGAACTTCATTAGCCAAAGGCCTTCTGTGTTAGCCTGTACTTCAGAAAAGTAGATACCAAACAGGAGAGGTCCCAGGACTGAACCCTGTGGTACTCCACTTGTCACTGGTTTGAAGGTCAGATTTGGAGTCTGCAACATTTACAGTGTGGGTTCTGTCAGTGAGCCAGTTGGCAACCCATCTTGTGCTGTAGAGATTTATACCTAGTTTAGTGAGTTTAGCTATAATTCCAGAATGGGGGATGGTGTTGAAAGCCTTGGCGAGGTCAAGATAGGCTGTGTGAACCACCTTACCCTCGTCTACGGCTTTGGTGAATGCCTCAAAGAAGTCAATCAGGTTCAGGAGGCATGATCTGCCTTTCACAAACCCGAACTGGGTGGGGTCCAGAGTCTGGAAGTTCCCAATGTCTTTGCTTATGAGTTCCATGGCCTTGCAGACCAGGCTCGTCAGGCTAATAGGCGATAGTTCCCAGGATCAGTGGTGCTCCCCATTTGTGGAGTGGTTTAACTGTTGCTGTGCGCCATTAAATGGGCACAAAGCCTGGCATGAGACTATTATTAAACATGGTGCTTAGGTGGGGAGCCAGTCCATTCTGAAGTTCATGTAAAATGCAGCCTGGGATGTTGTCTGGTCCCATGGATGCTGTGTTTTTAGTTTTAGAGAGTGCAGCTTTTACCTGCATAGATGTGATTACAGGGACTCTGCATTCTTCCTGTATAGATATGTGCCCTTTAGGGGCTGAGAATGGTTTAAAGTTAACACTGAACCTATGTGCCAGAATGTTGGCAATATCAGTTGGTTCTGTAATTTTTGTGCTGATGTGCTGTAGCTCAGAGCAAATCTGGGTGTTGCCATTGAGATTCTTGACATAGCTATAGAATGATTTGTGGTTGCCGTTAGAATCAGTGGCAATTTTGTTTTTGTAGCTAGCTTTGGAGGATCTTATAAGGGATCTCAGCTTTTTACTGAGGCTAACCAGGGATCTCCTCCACTCATGGGATTTTACTCTGTTTTGCAACAGTTTCTTCCTTCTGTTGTAGAGTTTGTTTATGGCAGGGGACCATCAGATTGACTTCCTTTTTTTTGGAGGATAGCATTTTGGTTCTGTTTGGGATAGCACGATCCATGCACTCGTGTAAGTGCTTATAGAGTGCATTTGTGTAGGATTCAGCAGTCGTAACTGTATTGTCCATCTGCATGGGTGTCATGAAGTTCACTAATTCTGTCTTAAGAAGCATTAAGTTGGCTTTGGAGAAATTTTTTACCAAGGTTTCCTTAATGGTGGGTGAGGGAGGGATGCGGATATCAAGGGTGATTAGCTTATGGTCGGATATGACCAACGAGGAGTTGACTTCAGGTGTGGAACACTGGTCACTCATGTTGGTAACGACTAGGTCTAGGATATTGTTGCCCCTGGTAGGGGTGTAGATAAGTTGATCCAGGGCATTGGAATTTATGAATTCCAGAAAGCGTTGAGCGAAGGAGTTGGTACATGAGTAGTTTTCCCAGTTAATGGTGGGGTAGTTGAAATCACCCATTATTAGGGTGTTTGGTTTTACCCTAATATTTTCCAGTATATCAAGAAAAGAGGAGTGAGAATCCTGGGGTATGGTGGAGGATCTGTAGCAAGCTACAATTTGGATTGCAGTTTTGCCCAGTGTTAGTTGCACTTGGATAACCTCGGATGCATCATGCTGCGCAACTAGCCTGGAGGTGTGGATATCCTTAATGAATATGGACACACCTCCGCCTTTGGTGTTCTGGTCCAAGTTAGATGGCCGAAAAGTATGGTATGAGTTATAGCCTGGTAATGCAGGGGTGCTCTTTAGAGCCTTGAACCAGGTCTCAGTCACTGCACAGATATCGATGTTCTTCATTTTAAGGAGTGCCTCGATTGATTGCATTTTGAGATTTAGACTTCTAGCATTGAGTAGCATTACCCTCAGTTTTTGATTGCCTGTTCCTGTTATGGTGGTGAATTTGTCATTTGAACCTTGCCTAAAAAAGACACTATAGGGGCAGCAAGACACTTAGCCAATATCCGGAATCCCAGGGGCGACAGGTGCAGGCCATCTCTGGCAAAGCATTGTAGTCTGTCAACCATGTCGTCCCAGGCAGACAGATACTGGATCCCCTTATAATGACACCAGAAGCTTAGTCAATTGTTGAAGTCAATCATTTTGTCCTTGTACTGCGGTATCATTCTGTGTGATGGGAGGATGCTACTCAGGGCTAGGGTCATACCTGCCTGGGCTACAAGATCGGAGAGCTCTTCCATGTCTCTTTTCATGTAGTCACGTCTCAGGTCGTTCACACCAACATGGACAATGACAGAGTCTTATATGTACTTCTTGTGGAGTGACCTGAGTGCGTGGATTATGTGGCAGATCCTGGCACCCAACAGGCAGCTGACAGTAACCTTTTCCTTGTTTAGCCTGGTGAGTGGGACATCAGTGTGCCTGACTATAGAGTCACCTATGACTAGTGTGTTGGGTACATTGTTTTGCCTTATGGGCTGTGGTTTATTGTCACACTGAGTCTGTGGGCTATGTGTCATTTGGGGTCTACTGCTTTTCATTGAATACCACGTATTCGAAAAAGAGCAATAGACCAATCAGTTATGTGAAAGTGCACTTAATCGAAAGTGCACTTTCGCGAACTCAGCTTCTATGAACCGATTGCACCACAGTGGAGGACAGCAGGAAAACATGCTATGTCCTCCACTATGGTGCAGTAGTTACGGACCTTAGGGTTGGGTCACGGGTCATGGTAAGGGGATAGCTAGTAGGGCTATCTGCTTACCATGACCTGCAAACTAACCCTAAGGTCCGTGACTACCGCACCACAGTGGAGGATAGCCTGTCCTCCACTGTGGTGCAGTAGTCATGGAACCTAGGGTTAGGGCGCGGGTCATGGTAAGGGGATAGCCCTACTAGCTATCCCCTTACCATGACCCGCGCCCTAACCCTAAGGTCCGTAACTACTGCACTGAAGTCAGCAGTAGCCCGTTCGCTGAAGCAGGTTTCGATTAAGTGCACTTTCATGTAACCCAGGATCTACTGTGTAAGTTTGAAGAAGTGTATTTTTGAACTTATACAGTAGACCCATCATTTGGGTTGTGTTGGGGGATGGAGGTTGCTTGCGTTTCTCCTTTGGAGGTCTCTGTTGTTTGTTTCTGTGTTTCTATGTGTGGATTTTGGTGGTGTAGGTTTAGTGGGACTATGTGATGAGTGTGGTATGGTGCAACTGTTTAACTTCTCCTCTTGACTGTCAAGTTCAGTCTTGGTTGGAGAGAGCTTTACCTCCAGTTTGGCTAGATAAGTGCATCTCTCACAGGTTGTGGTGTTGGCTGGTAGGAGGAGAAGGTTGTCTGTGTACATGAGGCAATTGCTACATTGTCCCAAGATGCCCAGATTCATCAGATAGACAGGAGAGAACACTGGGAGCTGACCCTTGGACATGCCTGAATAAAAAAATACTTTCCTTTAGACAAGTAAGGAAAGTGACTATAAGAGCTGTTTTTCTCTAAGCAAGTGAGGAAAGTATGTACAAAAACTGTTGTCCTCTAGGTAAATATGAAGGTTGAGTGCTGTAGTAATTTGTAGCTTATTTCGTGCTAACAACAAGTTGTGAACAAGTGCTGATCACAAATAAGCAAATTCAAGTGCTAAAACTAAGAATCTGCAGCTGGATCTTGTGATAGATAGGCTACTTAGTGCTTACCAGTCCCACTGATAAGCTAGAATGCTTCCCTCCAACACAAAAAGGCTTGAGGGGCTCAGAAGCTTACAAACAATCCTGGATACAGCAAACCTGTATCTGGACTAGACTAGTTACAGAAAAGGTGGGAAACAAGCGCAAACATGGGCTTTTAAACCAGAAAGTTGAAAATGATGGAAAAACTGCCCAAACGGCCAATAAACTACAATTTCTGGGCCAGAAACCACTTTTATGGTAGATAGGCTACCTAGTGCCAATCACTCCCACTGATAAGCTAGAAGTCTTCCCTCCAACACAGAAAGGCTTGGGGAGCTCAGAAGCTTACAAGCAGTCCTGGATACAGCAAATCTGTAGCTGGACTAGACTAGTTACAGGAAAGATGGGAAACAAGTGCAAACGTGGGCTTTTAAACCTGTAAGTTGAAAGAGATGGAAAAACTGCCAAATGGCCAATAAACTACAATTTCTGGGCCAGAAACCACTCCTGTGGTAGATAGGCTACCTAGTGCTTACCACTCCCACTGATAAACTAGAAGGCTTCCCTCCAACACAGAAAGGCTTTGGGGGCTCAGAAGGTTACAAACAGTCCTGGTTACTGCAAATATGTATCTGGACTAGACTAGTTACAGGAAAGGCAGGAAATAAGCTTAGTTTTTTCTATTGGAATGTGGGAAGGGAGAAAGGAGAAACAGAAGATAATTTAAAATTAAGGGGCTAAGTGGCTTGCCCTTCACAAATGTTCTCTCATTGGGTAGAATAAGCTAGTGACACTAGACTGGAATAGAGCTGGGACAGAGCTGAACAGATGGGACTGGTAGGAGTGTCTGAAGTCAAAACATGATCTCACTGTACTCGGTTGAGTGAGCAAATGAGATAGACCCAGGGGGAGTGTTCAAACACAAATTTACAGGAGGGGTGGGCAATTCCAAAGCCACCAAGATTAATACCACAACAAGAACAGGGAAGGCAGGCAGTAAACTAATTGCAGAGACAGAGAGAGACCACAGTATTCTATGAAACAATTCAATAGAAAAATAAATAACTACAGAGAGACACAGACCACAATATTCAATGAAACAATCAGACAAAAAATAAAATGCAGTACAATCTTTAACACTGAAAGTTTGTACTTAACTCAGCTAGTAATGCAGTTGATTGTAGGTATGTAACAGCAGCCAAACAACTCAGATATTGAGCAGTGAGTGAGTGTGATATGCTTGCAGTTGTTTTATACATTTCTGAATCTCTCCTGCATGCTTTATTTTTGCTTTATTAGCATGTAACTTAGATAGCATATTTGTCTGATAAGCTTTGTTTTGTAACCAACCATGAAGTGTACAGCTGTTTCCTGAATCGCAAACAGTTTACTCATTGCTGCTTTTCAAGCAAACAAGCTCAGCTCAACATGTAGGCAAACTAGGTGTCCATGAACCTTAGCTAATATGACTAGAATATTAAATGCATATTAAATGTTTCTTGAGCTTTTTATCTCCAATAAAGTAGTCATAAACCACACTACACAACAAACATTTAGACCAAACCACAGAGCTTTTTATTTTGTCAAAATAAAAATTATTTTGTATTTATTTATAACTCTATCCATCTCTCTATTTAATCTATCTATCCGTATATACCAAATAAAAATAAGAAAACGTAATAATATAACTTGAAGTTTTTTTGTATAAATAGGTAACTCACATTAGTATGACTAATGGGCTCATAAGTGTGTATTAAATGCAGCAGCTTATTTGTGGATTCATATACCAGTCATATGGAGAAATTTCAAATGTATCACTGAAATGTAAAAGTAATTATGCTCAGTCAAAAGCCCAAAGTGCTCAAGATACAGTCAGCAATAATTATATGAAGAGAATATCCTCAAAAACAAAGCAAAGGTCAAACATGTTGTACTTATTACTAAAGATTTCAGGCTTGGTGCCTCATAGCAGGTGGTATAAACTGTTTGATTTATTAAGCATTCTCACAAAATTCTATCCTCATAACTAATAGATACACACACTGACACCGATGTGCACACATACACACACATATAGATAGATAGATAGATAGATAGATAGATAGATAGATAGATAGATAGATAGATAGATAGATAGATAGAGTTATATATTTAAAATGCTGCAGTAAATTTTATTAAATGCTTCTCTGGTTGACAAAGAGTAGGGCATGTTAATTTGTGTGTCTAGTAGCTCAATTGACTGCCAGTTTGGTTAACTTGTATGTTTCTCGAAAAGGTAAATAGCAGTGCATTTCGGGAGAGAGTGTATGTGCGACAGTGTATGTGCAGGTTAATGTTTGAGTAGGGGTTAGTTAAGGGGATAGATTTAGGGTTTTGTGTGAGTGTGTGTGTGTGTGTGTGTGCATGTATGTGTGTGTGTGTGTGTGTGTGTGTGTGTGTGTGTGTGTGTGTGTGTGTGTGTGTGTGTGTGTGTGTGTGTGTGTGTGTGTGTGTGTGTGTGTGTGTGTGTCTGTGTCTGTGTCTGTGTGTGTTTTAGGGTTAGTGCTTTGTTAGTGAATCTAAGTTCACGGTTATTGGAGTAGAGGGTGATCAGGTCTTATAAGGCTGGAGTTTTGTCAGGTTGGTACAGTGATGAGCTATGAGCTAGAAGAAGTTGGTTTACAGCTAAGGTGTTAGGGAGTTCCAGCCAGGAAAGCAGTTTAAGGGCCGGACAGTGGTAGGTGCGGTAGGAGGAGTTTGTGGTGAATTTTGCTATTTTGTTGCAGCATACTGATAGCTTGTTTAAATTGCTCTTGTTTAGATTAATTAGGACAGGAGAAGCATACAGTAAGGTAGAGAGAGAAGATGGGTAAGAGCTAGGGTAACTTTACTGTTGCTGGTTAGGAAGTTTTTACATCTGTAAAGAGTACCTAGTTTTTTGTTGATTTTGCTTATTGTATGAGCTATGTGTGTCAAATTACATATTATTGTCAATAATGACCCCTAGTAATTTGGTTTGTGTGATGGGGAGATAGGGGTATATCTGATGCAGAAATAGAGAATGGGGGAGTAGGTGATGCTGCTTTGGAAGGATGAAAGAGCATAGGTTGGGTCTTTTTAGGATTTAGTATTAGCTGGGAGTTTGTAAGCCAGGTTTCAATGGATGTAAAGGCTTCTTGGGTCTTGATTTGAAGTTTTTGGAGGGTGGGGGTTGAGCAGATTAAGGTGGAGTCATCAGTGTATGGAACCAGGTTTGCTAGAGGGGTGGGTTTTTGTAGATTATTTGTAGATATAGTGAAAAGTGGGGGTCCTAGGATTGATCCTTGGGGTACTCCTAGTTTTACAGGAAGTAGAGGAGAAGGGAGTTTTTTCACTGAACAGCTTGTTGGAATAGGGAGAGATAGTCTTGAAACCATAACAGAGTGGGGGTAGTTAGTTTTAATTCTGACAGTGATGTTATTAGTTTTGTATGGGAGACTATATCAAACACCTTTGATAAGTCAAGGAAAACTGCAGACACTAGTTGGCCATTGTTGTGTTGCATATTTACTAGGTTACTAAAATTGATGAGTGCAGTGGTAGTGCTATGGTTGGGGGGAATCCATGTTGAGTTTCAGCAAGAAGATTGTTGGAGAGGAGATGTATTAGGACCTGGGTGTGGATATATTTTTCCAGTATTTTAGCCAGTGGCAGTAGTTTGTTAGGTCAGTGGAGTTGCCCCCTTTGTGTATTGGTATAATGTAGGAGAATTTCCAGAGAAGTGGCAACTTTTGTTCTGAGATTGATCTGTTAATGTTTATAGAGACTGGGTAGGAAATGGCTTTGGTGGCTATTTGTAGGAATTTGGCAGGTAGTTTGTCTACTGCTAAAGTGGTGGGTTTAAGTTTGGTTAGGTGTCTATAGATGGTGTAAGGTGGTACAGGTTGAAGGGAGAAGGAGTTAACGTTATTTGATGGGTTGTATACTATAGTGGGGGTTGAGGAGTGTGGGTCTGTTGACAGCTTTAATATAGAGTTGGTAAAGCACTCATTGAATTGGGTGGCTGTGTTTATAGAGGTGGTGCCTATGTTTGGATGAAGAGTTGATGATTTACCTTTTTATAGTGGCCCAAAACTTTTGTGGGTTGGTATTATGCTTAGTTTGAATTTCACTATAGTATTTTGTTTGTCTAGCCTGATTTGTTTATTTACAGTGTTTCTCAGCTGTAAGAATGTTTGCCTGTTAGGACTAGGTTTGTTTTTGTGCCAAGTGTCCCATGCTTTGTCCCTTTATTTCATAAGTTGCCTAGTGCTCTTGGTAAGCCATGGAGCATAGATGGGTTTAGTGCAGATCTGTCTTGGTGGAGCAAGTTGGTTGAGAAGGCCTAAGAAGATAGTGTTAAAATACGCAACTGTTTCATCTAAAGGAAGTGTTAAAAGAGGGGACCAGTCAGAGTGTTTAAGGGCTATATTAAGGTTGTCAGCCCTGAAGTTTTTAGTGTACCTGATGTGTTTAAGAAAGCTAGTTCTAGTGAGTTTAGTTTGGTCTCTGATGAAGAAGGTTGGGAGATGGTCGTTTAGAGTGTCAGGTAGTGTACCAAAATTATGGGTGAAAGATGGGTGCTTGGTGAGAATATAGTCTAGTACTGATTCTTTTTTGAGGTTTTGTCTACCCTAGTAGGGGTTTGTATAAGCTGTGAGAATCCGTAAAGATTAATATGATTTGAGGGGTGGGTTGATTTAAGGGGGTCTAATCAATATTAAAGTCACCTAGTATAATGGTTTCACGGGGGAGAGTTTCTGATGTCCATTGGAGAAGAGATTCTAGGGTTTTGATGTTATCTCCTGGAGGGATATATGATCCTAAGATATTTAGCTGTTTTTGTGTATTTATTCTTACCTTAGCAAGTAGGATCTCTGCATTATTAAATTCAGTGATTTCTATGTTAAATAGTTCAACATTGATGTTGTTCTGATATAGGAGAGCGACTCCACCTCCTCTTTTAGATGTACAGTCTTTTTGTAGTATTTTTCATTTTTAATGTGTGGTTTAAGCCATGTTTCTGTGAGGAAGATGATGTCAGGTAAGTATAATAACATGGTTGCATGGAGCTTAGTGGTTTTGTTAAGGATGCTTCTTATGTTATGATTTATTATTAGAATATCAGATTTTCTCTTAAGTAGGCAAGTATTGGTTCTAGGCTGATTCTTGTGATTTGTAGGACTTGTTATTGGACCTGGGTTAGAGTTGATATTGCCACTGCATAGCAGGTGAGAAGCAATGTTTATAATAATTTATAGGAATTTGGAGAAGGCTAAGTCACATTGTAGGGTTACCCTAGATTTGCTTTGATAATGGAGGAGTTTGTAGGGGTGTAGGTCATTGGTGGTGTGGTTACAGAGTGAGGGTGAGATGAGTAAGGGGTAGTTAATGAATGTTGGAAGTGAGGTTGAGGTGGTGTTACTTATGTTGGGAATTGTAATGTTGTTCAAGTAGGATGAGGTTAGATGGGCTGGGATGGTGAGTGCTAGTGTTAGAATTATTTGATGGGAATACATGTTGGAATACATGTTTCATTTGTTAGATGTAGTAGGACTGTATAGAGATAACCCCATGGAATGTGTAGGGATTCTGATACAATATGTACGATGGATTGTAGTAACATTGTGAGTGAGGAGGTACTATGTGTAGATTGTGTAATATGAGAGCAAAGGAGGGGGAGGGGTGGTGGTTGTTTGTGTGATTGGCTAAGGGATGGGGGTTTGGTGTGGGTATGGTATGGTTAGGTATAAAGGAAATGTGCTAGGGGTGTGTGGGAATGGGGGTAGGGTAGGGGAGCAGAATGAGCCCGAGTGAAGCGAGGGGGAGTGGAATGGGCAGAGCCCTACTTAGGAGATAAGAGCTGAAAAAAAAGTATCAGGAGTCTGACTAAGTAATGAAGGTAAGCAGCATTGTACTTTAATGGCAGGGATTATGCCAGTTATTGTGCTTCCACTATTTATTCACAGTAAATGGAAAAAAAATAACTGCTGTGAAGGGACTTGGGTAACTTTACAGTAGACAGAAATATTGGAAATTTTAAATAACAGTAGAGCACGGTCCTGCTTACAAGATGAGCTGCTTAACTGGGCTAAGATTTAGTTGTTTGTCGGTGTTCTACTGCCAGCTAATGGCAGTTTGTTGCAATGGCTGGGATTGGAAGAAGGGGGGGGACCTTGCAAGTGTGCACACCATGCCAATATAATAAAATTAAGTAAAAGCACTAACAACTAGATACAGAAATTAGTTTAGAGGGAATACACCTACATAAAAAATATTTCAGAGATTAAAAGTCCCAGTAGTGTGTCATTTTGCCTTCAGTTGTTTGCAGGATAATTTTCAGAAATTCTTTACTTGGGAGGGAGGCGGGCAGCCATGAGTGAAGTAGAGCTAGAGATGTATGAAAAAGGAGACAAAAAGGGATGTAACAAAATCTTGTTGTGGGTAGGCAACAGTAAAAAATTAAAATGAGCAAAGTATTGGCTTGGGGGAAGATGTGGGTGCATGTGCTTGGAGAAGGTGGAATGTAAGGATATACTGTACTATTATGAGGTAAGGTACATGCCAGGTAAGTGAGCACAGCATTACTTCACACTTGCAACCAGGCACAACCTGCAGGATAACAACAAAGATTCAGGCAGTCTATTCATTAAATACCAGTAGCCACAGTGGGAAATACTGAATAGTTCACAGAGTTAGCATTGCCCTAGGTAAATGTATATATGTTGAAAGTACATCATACTGTTAGCAAGCATGGGTGGGTGTTCAAGTAACACATGTGTCTAATTGATTGACCATAAGTTCTACAAAACAGTTACAATAATCCAATAAATGCACTCTACATATGTGTAAATATATTCAGCACAATGCTCACATTCAGAGGCAAAGGTTAAAACAGTACACAGTAAAACTGCTGCAATAACACAGAGGCAGTACTTTCAAACAAAGACTAAGCAAATACATACACTAAAAATACCAGCATGCATGCATTTACAAAATAATGCCACATTAAATATATTTCTTGCATTCTAGATATTTTAATCAATGCATCTTAAAATGTGAGACCATGGGAATCAAAGTCATTGTAGAGACCATATATATTCCACAACAGTGTGAATTGTGCTCATGTACACAGATAATGAGCCTACTGTCACCAGCTTGGGAAGCAGCAATCATGTTGTGCCTGCACTGCCCCCAGCCATGTAACTCTGACCTTGACTCAGCAAGAATTATGTCTGAGAGTAAAGGTTAATACTGGCTGAGACCCTCCCCTTCCTCCCCAGGATGGGCATGCCCATCATCCCCCTACAGTGCAGTCAAGCACTTGCACCTCTAATCAAACATACATTGGAGTCTCTGTGTCATAATCCATAATCTGAACTTTATACATGTGTGCAATTGGCATCACTGTGGCACACAGAAAATATATACTCTCACTGAAAGTTATGCACCTATGGAACTATTCTTTACCAACATCTTCTTCCATTTTTATTGATTTTTTCTTTGTAAATGAACTAAGCACAGACTATATATCATACAGATTTAGTGGTTTGGTGTTTATGATTCTTGGAGGATTACCTGGAATAACAGGAGGCTATTGGGCCTATATTCTCTCTCTCAGTTGAGTAAACAGTGAAGTAAAGCTACATGCCAGCATGTTCAGCATAATAGTGTCCATGAAAAATGTCTGCACTAACCTCATATTTTATAAATGACACTGCTCTTTAGACAGCTATGTTCCTGACAGCCCATGGTAGTCATGAGGAAAATTTTCTCTATTAGGAGTACCATGTTTCCATCATAGTCAGGAAATCCTTCTGTCTGTTCCAGCTAATTTCCAATGGAGTATCTTCACAAAGCAAAGAAAATGTTCTCCCACTGCACTCTTCTCTAATCAGACCCATCATCAAATACAGTACCCCTTTTATGTACACATCAAAGGAGACCATTCAACTAAAAAAATGCAACAAAGAAAATTAAAGGCCTTTAAGGCCTTCATTTATTCCAAAAGTTTACCAGGTTTCTCCTTCTATCCAGTAGCTAATTGGCTGCTCCAGTGTGACTTGTGTCTTACTTTTTGACCCTTGAAAAACCCAGACCTATTTCACCTTCTATTTCTTTGCAAAATCAGATGCTTTTGAAATACACACACTATGGACCTAAATCACACCAACAAACATATACTAATAGGAGAGATATTTTCCTAAATTAACTAATTCTCTCTTTTTTTTAATTTCTCCAAATATTTTGGGTTTCTAATACCATGATGGGAATGGACCCCATTCCTAGGTCAAAGTACAATTAAAGTTCATGAAATCAGTATTGTTTCACTCTTTGATGTCAGCCAAAAGTGCTCTTCACAGCATCTGTACTGTGCCCAGTAATGACTCCTTCTGTAATTCATATGGAGTTACATTGATTGGTAGCGTATCTAAACATGATTGTAGACTCTTCTTTATAAGACTTATTGCTCCTACTATTATTGGAACTGTCTGGGTGTCTTTCTTTCACATTGCTCTAATTTCTGCCTGCAGATCCTGATATTTTATGACTTTGTGTCTCTCTGTATGCAGGACACTGTAGTCACTGGGTGTGACAATTTCAATGATCAGTGCTACTTTTGTCTTCTTTTCCTGGACCACTACATCTGGTTTTCTAGCATCTATCTTTTGAACTGTTGGTAGTGGATGATCCCATGTGATGTAGACTTCATTATTTTCTATGATGCTTTGTGGCTCATGTTTCAGGTGTTTTTCAGCCTCTTCAGTACCATAATGTTTGCACAATACCCAGTGCAACACTCTTGCCACATTATTATGCCTTTCAGTATACAGTCCTTCTGCCCTTAGTATGTCACAACCAGCAACGAGGTGTGTGGCTGTTTCCAATTTGGTTTTACAAAACCTACATTTGTCTGTTTCTCCCACATGTTCAATGGACTTTGTAAACCAACATGTACACAGCCCACTATCCTGGGCTGCCAGTATTAACCTTTCATCTATTGGTTTGAATTTGCCTCTCCTTAACCATTCCTGCATTCACTCCTGATCAACATGAGTTTCTTCCAGAAGTTTTCTGTACTTGCAACTATATTTATGCATTTTCCACATTTCTTGCCTTCTCATCTGATCCTTCACTTTATATTCTTTCTTTTGTTTTTTTGGCGCATTCAGTTGCTGCCTGATTTTTATTTACTTCTGGTTTGATTTCCATTCCTGCTTGACACCGATATGTTTCTGTTAGATTAAGCAAATAAGTCATCTTAGATTTATTCTCCTCATGTTTCAAAACTTTCACTATGTTTGGGTCTTGTGAGGTCAGCAGATATGTGTGGAGTCCCATAATTGCAGATTTATACATATAATCAGTTTTAAGGAGGTCCATCTCTCCTTTGGAATGGGGAATATATAATTTTGGTATACTCTGATTTTTATAGATAATTTGGTGAGCATGAAACATCCTACTTGTTTTAATATCTAATCTATCCAACATGTTTTGGGGCCAGTCAATCACTCCAAAACTGTAAGATAGGACAGGAAGAGCAAATTGGGATTTTGTTCCTAGATGTCCTAGATGTTAATGCTGTTTTCAGGATTAATTGAAATCTTCCAAAGTATTCCTTACTGAGTTTTATTCGCATTTGTTCATGTTTTATTGTTGATTCTTCATCGATTGCCAAATATTCTACACTCCTTCTTGCTGAAGTTCTTTTATATCGCATTCTTATCCCAAACCAATGTTTTACTGGTGTTGTAGTTTTCCTGCTTTAAAGGTTGCTTTTGCACATTTATCAAGACTGAATGACATTCTTATATCATCTGAAAAACTTGCAGTTGTGCTTTCAGTTCCTCATCTGATGAGCTATAGTTTTAAATCATTGACAAAGAGAAGATGAGAAGTCTTTACACTTTGTTGTTTTCTAGGAGCCAGATTATAGCCATGGCCTAAGCTGTTAAGTAAACAGATTAATGAGTTAAAGGCAAGGCAAAACAGCAGCAGTGACAAAGAGTCACCCTGGAATATCCTCCTTTGAATTTTTATCCCTGGGATAATAATTTGTCCTTTATCATGGCTTAATTGCAAAGTGGTCTGCCACTATTTCATGGTCACTGTAATGTAGTCAATTAGCGTAGGGTGTATCTTATGCAGTTTTTAGCACTCTTTTATCCAAGAATGTGGGATACTATCAAATGCTTTTTTGTAGTCAATCCATGCCATACTTAGATTCTTCCCCTTTTTACAGTTCTCCACTATGACTTTATTTAACAACAAATGATCCTTTGTTCCATATGACTTTCTTTTATTGCTCTTTTGTTCTACTGCCATAATTGTGTTTTCTTCTAAATTACTATAAACCCTGTCTGCATCAATTCCCATGTATAGTTTATACGTCGTCGGGAGGCAAGTTATTGGTCTATAATTTTTAGGGTAGCTTGCAGGTACCCTCTTAAGTAGAAGCATTGTTTTTCCTTTTGTTAACCAGGTTGGTGTCTGTTTGGGGTGTGCATATAAATAATTATTACTCATGGCTAAATCTTCATGCAAAGATGATAATACTTTCAGCTAAAAGTTAAGTACTGCACCTGGGCCCGGGGTTTTCCAATTAGAGGCTTTTCTTAACTTTGCTTCAATCTCTCTGGCTGTCGCTTCATCCCATTTCATATTCTGTACCTTTAAACCTCTTATTCTTTCTTTAACTTTTTCTATCCATTTAGCATCTTTGCTATGTTCCACAGGATCTTCATAGCTATTCTCCAAAATGTATCTATTTCTTCTTTTTTTGGCAGTCTTTCAATCCCTTTTACCTTATTTCCTAATTCTTTATAAAACTTTTATGGGTCATCAATACTTTGCTTATTTTGTACTTTTCCTTTATATTTATCTTCATATCTTCTGCCTGTGCTGATATTTTTAGTTTATTTGTGATAGTGCATGATAGATTCTGGTCTGTTCTAATACTGTGCATTGCTTTTATCATGTCCATCTTTCTGATTAGCTTTGTTGATCTGTTCCCTCTTCTATACTTTAGTAATAAAAAGCAAAAAGGAAGGAACCTCACTGCCAAATTGTGCTCCTTCCAAAGAACAAAGTCCAAATGTAGATAATAAAAGGAGTACCAAACCACGATGAGGACCAAATGAAAGCGTTCAACAAAATGTAGTAAAATACGAGATCTTTATTCCATCCAAAAAATGTGAAGTAAGCGCTTTCACGTAGGACATCCCACGCTTCATCAGACAATAAAATACACAAACAACATCCCCATTTTATATTCCTTACTGACAGCAAGGCGGGAAAATAAATTGGTTAATTAGTTAATCAACATACCAAAAAAGAGTTCGTATCTAGATGCATATATCAGCCACAATATCGCTGCTATCCTAGCATATGTACATTTAAAAAATGCATATAAACGCTGACAAATACATCTGTCAAAGTAGTAGCTAAATACATTTCAATTTAAGCTGCTGCATCGCTGTAAGCCTACTGAACGTAGATCTAGACAAGTATATACAAAAGTAAAAATCAAATATAGTTCAATTTGAACTACAACATTGCTGTAAACCTATTAAATATAAATCTAAAAAAGGTATATATAAACGCAGGCAAATTCATCTGTCAAGGTGGTATTAAAATGCAGTTCAAACTGCATCATTGCTGTAAATCTACTAAATTCTTGGCATGTATATGGCATTTGGAGTTTTCTAAATCCATTATTTTCCAGAACCATGTCAAATACATAAATAAATAGACAAATAAATACATAGATTGGGTAAATGTGAATATGATAAAACAAACTTTGACACTCATCATGAATTATGTAGTCATCATATTTTGAAGGCCATCTATTTGATATATATAGCTTAAAACATAATGAAAATACCACATAAAGGACTCATATATGAAAACATATATATAAAAATAATAGTAACTAGGCTTCCATAATATAATAAGAAACCATGTTAATAAGATATAAAGATGTGAATGTGTACTATGTAAAAACATATACGTTAAAAGTTCATATAAGTATACATGAAAGTGAAAGTAAAAATGCAAGTACATATACATATGGGATGTTTATAGATAAAATGTAATATACTGCAACCTTACATATGGCCTCAATATGAAAGCAGCCATAAATAGAGGCAAAATATAAGAGGGCAACATCTGGGTACATCTAGAAGATAAAGCCTCTCCATATAAAACCAAAACTTAGGAATAAAACTAAAAATAAAAATAGAAATAAGAATGAAACTAAGAAAACATCATATCACCATTATATATTGCTCAACTCAAGTACTGTTTTTAAAGACACATAATTGTTAAGCCCTGGGGGTATATGTGAGCCCAGTTGTAAAATCCATTTTAGTTCTATCAATGCAAGCTCATTGGCTAGGTTTCCACCCCGTTGTCTCTGTCCCAATATTTGTAACACTCTAAAAGAAAAACCATGTAAAGGAAACTCCATTACATGTTTGGCTAAAGCATTGGTTTCTTTAGACTTCCGGATATCATACAGATGGTTGTATATCCTATCTTGCAACCTCCTAGTGGTCAACCCCACATAAAATGCTTCACAGTCATTGCAGGTTGCAAGATATATTAAATTCTTGGTGTTACATGTAGCATGGAACTTAGGATGAAACATAAACTGAGTGAGAGGATTCCAAAATGATTGTGTATCTACTATATAAGGACACCGTTTACAATGATGGCAAGGAAAGGTGCCATAAGGTAGTGGCATAAGGCTTGTGGGTAATGAAGCAACAGGATGGTCATTGCACAAAATCATCTTCAAATTCTCACAGTTTTTAAAAACAAAATCTGGTCTAATACCTACTAGCTTTTTAGTGCTATTATCTATCATGAGTACATTCCAATTACTGGATATGACAGTTTTGATGGCATTGATATTACTGGTATATTTGGTGATAAATTTAACCATTTCTGTCAATCTAAAGGACTTACTATCAACAAAATAACTCCTAGAATTAACCAACCGTCCATCCACAGAACTCTCCATATGGGTCTCAATGTCTAAGCCACCAAAGGTGTCCCGTCTAATGCTATTAACCATAGTACGGTTATAGCCCCTATCTAGAAATAGAGTTTCCATTATATCTGCTTCTCTCAAGAGAGATGGTCCCTCCCTACATAGTCTCTGCACCCTGAGGAACTGGCTCTTGACTATGCCAGGAAACACATTCCTTGGGCGCATGCTATCAAAAGGAAGTAAACTGTTTTTCCATACAGACTTCCTGTATAAGGTCGAGCTAATAGAACCATCCATGTGTAATCTCAAAGTCACATCTAAAAAATGTATCTCATCAGACGAAACTTCGCTGGTAAATCTAAGAAATGAAGTTGTTGTTTCCAGATAACACAAAAAATTTTTTAAATCCTCTCTAGTCCCTCCCCAAACTATGAGGATATCATCCACAAAACGCCTGTATAGTCGAATAAACCTATACATTTCATGTGGGAACAAGAACTGTTTCTCCCATTGCAGGACCACTAGATTAGCATAAGTGTTAGCGCAGGGGGTGCCCATGGCTACCCCCCATTGCTGTAAATAATGCTGACCTTTAAACAAAAACACATTGTTATACAGCACGATTTCAAGTAATTGATGAATCAAGATCTTCCTGTCATTGCTGAAACCATGCTCATTAGCCAGGAGCTCATCCAAATACTGCATACCTACATCATTAGGTATGGACGTAAACAAACTGTTTACATCCAAGGAGATGAGGACATGGTTAGTGGAAGTGTCCAATGTTAATGTATCCAAGGTATTCAACAACTCATAGGTGTCTTTCAGGATGGAAAGATATCTGGTAACAACAGGTCTGAGGAGATACTCTAAAAAGCTGGACACATGGGATGTGACCCACTCTTCACTAGAGACAATCGGCCTCAAGGGTACAGGTGTGACCCCCTTATGGATCTTAGGGAGGCCCTTTATGATGGGTGTCACAGGATGTTCAATATGTAGGTACTCAAAAACCTCAACACTGATTTGTCTACACATCAACAGATCATGTAGAACATCATGAGCATTATTTATAATGGAACTAACATTATTCTCACTCATCTCTTTATAGGTGGCAATATCTAATAGCATAGATGTCATGGAGGTCTCATAATCCAGGGTATTCATTAACACTATGCCATCACCCTTATCAGCAGGTTTGATGGTGATGTTATGGTTGCTTTTAAGTGCAGATAACGCTCTAGATTCATCAATAGTTAAATTATAAAATCTACCTTTCTTGTCACTACTAGAGAACAAAACATAAAAATCCTTCTCACACAGCTTTAAAAATGAGTCAACATGAGGTGGTATAGGTGGTGTGAAACAACTATTGCGTCGGAACTTATGTGGCCCATTATTCATGTCTAATGCACCATGTTTATAAATGAAAAATAACTTTAATGACAATCGACGACAAAAAAGTCTCAAGTCCAACAACACTTCACTTAATTTCGCAGAGTTGGCAGGGATGAAATTAAGTCCCTTATTCAACAATGTCAAATGTGAAACATCAAGAACAATATCAGAAAGATTAAACACAAGATCAGTCAGTGCCTCATCCTTCTGTTGTGATCTTGTCTTTCTCCTGAGAACTTTCTTTTTCTGTCCCTCGGTCCACGACTGTTCGATCTCCCCCTGTATTGAGGTGTAAACTTCTTTTTGTAAGGTAAAAAAGGAGGATTAGACTGTATTGTCTTAGGTATCGCTCCATCACTAGCAGTTGAAACACTAGATTGCACAAAAAACATTTGTTGATTGGGAGGCGGTGTAACATTCAATAAGGAAGGAGCACACACCCGCCCTGCCTCAACAGTTACAGCAGAAGAATCATTACGCCCAGATGAAACAGAGGCAATGGGCACAGGTTCCCTGGGCTGGATGGAGGTTGTCGAATTACTAAATGATGAAACCACAGGCACCCCTGGCCCATCAACAAGGCCTGATGTAGATTCATTAACAGAGGCATATGAATGATGAGACCTAGGCCAAACAAACACTTGGCCTTTTACAAAATCATTATGGTCCCGTGCCAATTTACGATGTTTAACACACTTAAGCCTATCACTATAGGCACTGGTTTGTGAGCAAACAGTATGTATTTTATTGACACAAAAGTCAGAAGTGAACCTTTCTGACAAAGTCCTGTGCATATTATCCACTTTCATTCGTAATTCATCCTCCAATGGTGAAAAATAGCAAAATAATAACTTAATATAACTGAAACCTAACTCTATATTAAGTTCTTGCCACTGTTTTAGCAATAATGGGTGTGAGTCCCCGTAGGTGGGCATACAAAAAACGTGCATACCCCTGGGGACCACCCGAAAATGAAGGCAAGCCTCCAGATGAAGTCGTTGCCAAGTATAGCGCTGTAGCTGGTAAACATCATTTTCAAACGTTTTCAGTAAGTTATTAAATTCTGTAATGTCCTCACCTGCATTGTGAATCAATGGAAAACCGCTCAAGGTGGAAAGGTCCAAAGACAATAAAGGGTTGGAATCAGATTTTAAAATCCCCTTCCATAAAACTGTATCATCCCTCGACTCTGGACTACCTTCAATATTGGCAGCAGGTGTGTTAACAGCAGAATCCATCGCGTGCAGGTAGATTGCCACAAGAAACGAGAAACAAAAAGCAAAAAGGAAGGAACCTCACTGCCAAATTGTGCTCCTTCCAAAGAACAAAGTCCAAATGTAGATAATAAAAGGAGTACCAAACCACGATGAGGACCAAATGAAAGCGTTCAACAAAATGTAGTAAAATACGAGATCTTTATTCCATCCAAAAAATGTGAAGTAAGCGCTTTCGCGTAGGACATCCCACGCTTCATCAGACAATAAAATACACAAACAACATCCCCATTTTATATTCCTTACTGACAGCAAGGCGGGAAAATTAATTGGTTAATTAGTCAATCAACATACCAAAAAAGAGTTCGTATCTAGATGCATATATCAGCCACAATATCGCTGCTATCCTAGCATATGTACATTTAAAAAATGCATATAAACGCTGACAAATACATCTGTCAAAGTAGTAACTAAATACATTTCAATTTAAGCTGCTGCATCGCTGTAAGCCTACTGAACGTAGATCTAGACAAGTATGTACAAAAGTAAAAATCAAATATAGTTCAATTTGAACTACAACATCGCTGTAAACCTATTAAATATAAATCTAAAAAGGTATATATAAACGCAGACAAATTCATCTGTCAAGGTGGTATTAAAATGCAGTTCAAACTGCATCATCGCTGTAAATCTACTAAATTCTTGGCATGTATATGGCATCTGGAGTTTTCTAAATCCATTATTTTCCAGAACCATGTCAAATACATAAATAAATATACAAATAAATACATAGACTGGGTAAATGTGAATATGATAAAACAAACTTTGACACTCATCATGAATTATGTAGTCATCATATTTTGAAGGCCATCTATTTGATATATATAGCTTAAAACATAATGAAAATACCACATAAAGGACTCATATATGAAAAGAAATATATAAAAATAATAGTAACTAGGCTTCCATAATATAATAGGAAACCATGTTAATAAGATATAAAGATGTGAATGTGTACTATGTAAAAACATATACGTTAAAAGTTCATATAAGTATACATGAAAGTGAAAGTAAAAATGCAAGTACATATACATATGGGATGTTTATAGATAAAATGTAATATACTGCAACCTTACATATGGCCTCAATATGAAAGCAGCCATAAATAGAGGCAAAATATAAGAGGGCAACATCTGGGTACATCTAGAAGATAAAACCTCTCAATATAAAACCAAAACTTAGGAATAAAACTAAAAATAAAAATAGAAATAAGAATGAAACTAAGAAAACATCATATCACCATTATATATTGCTCAACTCAAGTACTGTTTTTAAAGACACATAATTGTTAAGCCCTGGGGGTATATGTGAGCCCAGTTGTAAAATTCATTTTAGTTCTATCAATGCAAGCTCATTGGCTAGGTTTCCACCCCGGTGTCTCTGTCCCAATATTTGTAACACTCTAAAAGAAAAAACATGTAAAGGAAACTCCATTACATGTTTGGCTAAAGCATTGGTTTCTTTAGACTTCCGGATATCATACAGCTAAACGTTAGGTACTGCACCTGGGCCCGGGGTTTTCCAATTAGAGGCTTTTCTTAACTTTGCTTCAATCTCTCTGGCTGTCGCTTCATCCCATTTCATATTCTGTACCTTTAAACCTCTTATTCTTTCTTTAACTTTTTCTATCCATTTAGCATCTTTGCTATGTTCCACAGGCTCTTCATAGCTACTTCTCCAAAATGTATCTATTTCTTCTTTTTTTGGCAGTCTTTCAATCCCTTTTACCTTATTTCCTAATTCTTTATAAAACTTTTATGGGTCATTAATACTTTGCTTATTTTGTACTTTTCTTTTATATTTATCTTCATATCTTCTGCCTGTGCTGATATTTTTAGTTTATTTGTGATAGTGCATGATAGATCCTGGTCTGTTCTAATACTGCACATTGCTTTTATCATGTCTATCTTTCTGAGTAGTTTTGTTGATCTGTTCCCTCTTCTACACTTTAGTAATAATGACACTTCTTTTCTTAGTTGCTTTATAGTTTTCACTATTCAGTACTTCCATGATGGTATTCAATTTATTCCCTTCCTTTTCCTCACTACCCTGTGTTCTTGTGGTAGAACTTTATCAGTTATTAATTTAGCTGCACAGTAATATATCCAGTTTACTTCTGTTATATTGCATGGAACTCTATGAACAGTCCTAATTACAGTGTTTATTTGTTGTATCAGACTTCTGACTTTTTGGGTTGTATTAATCTTCTGCAGTCTATTTCTTTCATTTATCTTAATATATCTGTCTATGTCTATTAAGTCATGCAACTCTTCTCTTAGTTTATTTTCTTCCAAACTGAGGGCATATCCCTTGTTTTCCACTTCCTGTGGGCATTCTATAGAAGATTCTATAGTATCTTCCTGTGGCACATTATCTTCAATTTCATCTTGTGCCATCCGTTGCTCTATCATATGGGATCTTACTGGTCTATTACTCCTCAAGATTGACTGCATCAGTTTCCACAGTTTTCTGTTCCTTTCCTTGCTGTCTAGCTTCAAGTGAACTCTATACTGGTTTCCTGTGGAAGGCTCCAAATTATCTTCATATGGCACCTGACCATTTGCTTACTGTTCCACTGGTTTCCCCTTAATTTGGATATCCATTACTCTATCCTGTTGTGATGCTTTCTGAATTAGATTTTCTACACTAAATCCTTCACTTTGCAGGCACTCCATAACCTCAGTTTTTATTTCATTAACTTCTCCATTGCTGATCTCCTTTCCTACTTTTCCTCTTTGTCTTCATATTTTTTGTATTGTAAAGTTTTCCATATCTGGATTCCTTTGCCTGTATTTCTCTTCAAATATCTTTGGTGCTGCTCTTTTTGTATTGGTTAGTTTTGCTTTCTGTTTTGCATAAATATTACCCATATTAAATCTCTTTTTCTTTCCCATGTCCATATTTCTTTATCAGATGTTTCCTGATCTTCCTGTTTCTCCCTACTTTGGGACTCATTCCATCCTGCTGTGATGTAACCTGTATTAGACCTTCTATACCAAATCCTTCACTTCGCAAGCACTCCCTAACTTAAACTTCTATTTTTTTTAACTTCTACTTTACTAATCTTCTTTTCTACATTCCATATTTGTGATATTATTTTTTTGGTGAAATTTTCCATATCTGGATGTGTTTGCCTATATTTCTCTTTGAATATATTTGGGGCTGCCTTCTTTACATTGATTAATTTGGCTTTCTCCTTTACATAAATATTGCACCATATCAAATTTCTCTTTCTTTCCCATGTCCATATTTCTTTTTTATACTTTTCAAATATCTGTTTTGTTGTTTATATTTTTGCACTTCCCCAGATGCTTCTTTTTCCAAACCGATCAAGCTTTCTTGATCTATATACTGTTTTTCACAAATCTGTTGTATTAATGAACACAAATGTTCATTTGAAGCCTCTAACAGTTTTTCTTGTGGATTTTTCTTTCCTCTTAATTTCTCTCTTAATTGTATTCTCAGCGTGAGGCACTTAATGATGGCTTTGATGAAAATCTTGTATATCTTAATTTTAGTCATGCTTCTGAAAATGAAACAAAGATTGTTTACAATAAAAACATAAAAGCAGTTTTGCAATATTTTAAAATAACTACAGCAGTACTGAACATAATAGTACAGCTGTAATTGGGTGGTTAATATTTGGTCAAAATGACATATAACCACTTAAAGTACACATATAAAATGTAAAGGTTGTTGGTAAAGAAAAATGAAGGCAAATTACAAGCCAGTCTGCATCATTCTTAATAAAGTATGTAAACACTTTGAACTGTGTTAAAAAACAAATAAAATAAATGCAGTAGTTGTACTGATATTTGTTATGATAGCAGATGAGCATTGGTAGATAAGATGAAGTTATCTCCAGGGGATATACTTTTACATTAAATTTTGATCAAAACTATATTGACATTTGAGCTTTTATTTATTTACTATTTGATAACAGTGTAAGTAAACTGGTCTGAATACCCTTTTCAGCCACAACACGAGTAGTGCTGCAAAGCAATATTAACAGTAAATACATACTGGAAACAAATAAACAGCATTGATAGTAAATATATACTGCAAAGAAATAAGAAGAGATTTAAGAGATGTAAAATAATCACATATAAGGAGCAAAACTCATAGTATTTACACATCAAAAGCTCTATATTAATACATTAAAATATGTACATTATATACACTGAGTGAGCACAATATAGGTAGCAACATGGGTGTGAATAAAAGGCAGTGATAATCTTTATGCATTGGAGGTTTATTTCTTAGCCATTATCCTTGAAGCATAAAGAGGTTCTCAGAAAATGTCCTCTTGAAACTTGACAAAGAATCTTATGGCTTAAACTTCTTAACCTTTCCTGCTAACTACCACATCAATAACAACACCCTAAGTACACACTCAGTGGTAAGAAACCTGGGCACACAGGTTGACAGCAACCTTACCTTTGAGCACCATGTCTCTAATGTGATAAGAAGGGCATTCTATATTGCTCATCTCATAAGTAAGGGCATTACCTCCAGAAAAAAAGAAGTCACAACCTCCCTGTATTCTTCCCTCATCAGGCCAATAACTGAGTAGAATACACCTGTTGATATGTACTTTACCAAGCACCTGCAGCAATTGGAGAGACTACAAAGGTTCCTCACAAGGAAAATTGAAGGTCTTCAGCATCTGTCCTATAAGGATCACCTGAAATCACTGTCACTTTATTTTGTTTCATGCAGACTACTTTGACCCTGCTTTACTGGAAATGCTGCATATCTGTAAGTCAAACGGTACACGGGTTACTCACTCTAATGGCCTTAACCTGGTATGTGACATGTGCTGGAGGGACAGATTTGTCTCCCAGAGGCTAGCATACCTTTGGAGCAGACTCCCGTTTCATGTCAAGCAGAGCATTTCATTGGCCCTCTTCAAACGCAATCTGGATGATTGGATGAATAACCATAAATTCACCCCAGGGGTTCCCCCCATGTCTCTATTGGACAGGGGTGATAGGTGCTGTAAGGGCTCTAGGGTCATTAGACTAGTAACCAGCTATGATCCTATGAACTTTAGATGGGAGTTTATTCTAAAGAGATGGTCTTAACCTAGAGAAGATACATTCCCAAAATAGCTGTTTTGAAAAGAGGGACTGCTAAGTAGTAGGGTGTTACGTCTACGACTCTTAATGAAGAAGCTTGCTTCCTGATGAGTAGTTTTCTTTTTGTGGTTGTCCATAGATCTCTTCTAGGATCTTATAGCATAATGTGGCAAGCAGATAAGTGGATTTTTCTGTTATAGAGAGCCAATTTAAAGCTTGTACTAGTAGATTGCAGCAGTGTGATTTGGGAGTTGCAAGCAAGGGGAAATGTGGCAGTTTTTTCTCTATGATTTACAAATTTTGAATGTTATAGGCAGAATAGAAAGCCAGTAAAAGTAAACCATATTCTACTTTTGCAAGAAGAACATTCTTGGCTATTGCTTTGTGAACAATATGGATTAGTGTATGGGAGATTCTATAACAAGATTTTAATCTGCAAGAGAATATTAATAATGTTGTCAGTGTGAATATAGACGCTAATATTGTCAGTGTGGATACAGAAGCTAAGGGATTGGTGTATAGTCATATGTAAGAATTTGTACTCAGTTACAGATGGAATTATATTACTTTCATTATCGGTGATGGTAATGTTGGGCGGGTGAGAAAGTTTTTGGAGGGGGGAGGAGAATAAGCATAACATTTTTTGTGGTTAATCAGGAGTTTATGTTTTTAGCCCAAAGGCAGATTTATGAGGACTGCTGAAGCTGAGATTGTAGCATGTTGGGGCATTATTATTTTCTTATAGTAATAACATGTCACTGACATAGAGCTGGTTTCAGATTAGTGAGGTCTTGGGGAGATCATTACTAAATAGGGAGGATACTAAGGGACATACTTCTCAACCTCTTAGAGAAAAAAACTGGAGAAAACCATAAATAATGGGGGGACAAAGTCCCAAAAATAGGGAAAACTTTTAAGTATTCCTCTTGCAAACTTATAAAGTTGACAGAATAACATATTTTCCATTGGCATGAATTTTCTGAAGGGTATAAAGTCTGAAACTCAAATGCCTGTCATTTATTTTATAGTTTCATAGGTTGGTACCAGGCTATCGGCCCTAGGGCCTATACAAGCCTAGCCATAACAATTCCCTGGCTATTTTTTCCCACACTATTTACTTCCCCGGACCCCTGTCTAGCAGGGTGACTGAGATGATCCTCGGGGTGAATTTCCTTTCTCCCATCCAATCGTCAAGGTTCCTTTTGAAGAGGGCCAAAAAGGCGCTCTGCTTGACATGTATGGGCAGTCTTTCCAGAATCTGGGGAGCCTCTGGGTCAAGAACCTATCCCTCCAGCATGTTTTGTTCATTGTGATGACAAGGTTTAAATCCCTGGAGAGTGTGACTCTGAGGGACTGGGATTTCTTTAAGTGTAGCATGTCCAACAGCCCTGGGTTTGACATGGCCTTGTATGTTAAGCAGAGATCACCTAGGAGTGGATGATATGCAACAGAATATAGCTAGAGTTTTTTAAGGCGGTCAGTGTAGGGCATCTGCTTTAGGCCTGTGATTCTTTTAGAGCGGTATTTCTGCAGCCTTTCCAGTTGTTGCAGATGTCTTGAGAGGTATATACCAAACAGGGCATTGTATTCTATAATGGGTCAAATGAGGGATGAGTATAGTGGGACAATGACCTCCTTTTTTCTGGATGAAAAGCCCTTAGTGATGAGGTGTGCCACATAGAAGGATTTCATGACTGTTGTGGCAATGTGGCTATCGAAGGTGAGACCACTGTCCACCTGTGTCCCTAAGTCTCTTATCACACTTTTGGTGTTTAGTGTACTGCCACCTATGTGGTAATTCACGGGTGCATGTTTTTTTCCCAAAGGAGATAACTATACATTTCTTGGCACTGAGCTTGAGCCCATGGCTCTGGCACCAAGCATCTGCTTCTGTAAGGCCCTTTTGTAGAGTATCCACATCATTTGGGGATTCAATAATGGCTCCCAGTTTGCAGTTATCTGCAAACTTTGTTAGCCAGAGTCCCTTAGTGTTGGCCTGTACTTCAGAGAAGTAGATGCCAAACAAGAGCGGTCCCAGGACTGAACCCTGAGGTACTCCACTTGTCACTTGTCTGGAGCTGGATTTGGAGTCGGCTACTTTTACAGTGTGGGTTCTGTCAGTAAGCCAGTTGGCAACCCATTGAGTGACATAGGGATTAATGCCCAGCTTAGTAAGTCTATCTATGATTCCAGAGTGGGGGATGGTGTCAAAGGCCTTGGCGAGGTCCAGATAGGCTGTGTGGACCACCGTACCCTTGTCCACGGCCCTGGAGACTGATTCGAAGAAGTCAGTTGGGTAAAGGAGACAAGTATCAGTCCTTCACAAACCCAAACTGGGTGGGGTCCAGTGTCTGAAGGTTGCCAATGTCTTTGTTTATAATTTCCATGATAATACATTCCATGGCCTTGCAGATCAGGCTCATCAGACTGATGGGGCGGTAGTTCTTGGGATCCAAGGTGGATCCCACCTTGTGGAGTGGGATAACTGTAGCTGTGCGCCAGTCAGTGGGCACGATGCCTGAGGTGAGGCTATGATTAAACATGACAGTTAGGTGAGGTGCCAGTTCATTTTGTAGTTCATGTAATACACAGCCCAGGATGTCATCTGGTCCCATGGATGCTGTCTCCTTAGCTTTGGAGAGTGCGTTTTTTACCTGTGTGGCCATTATTACCGGAATTTGGCAATCTTTCGGTATTGAGATGGGCCGTTTAGGGGGTGAGAGGGGGGTGAAGTTGGCACTGAATAGATCTGCCAGGATATTGGCAATATTATTGGGATCAGTATATTTAATGCCATTCTCTTGTAGCTCAGAGCAGATTTGAGCATTGCCATTTAGATTCTTGACATAATTATAGAATGCCTTGTGGTTGTCTTTGGAATCTTTGGCAATTTTATTTTCATAACTAGCTTTGGAGGATTTTATGAAAGATCTCAGCTTCTTAATGAGGCTGGTAATGGAGTTTTTTGCATCCTGGGATTTCCACTTTTCTGCAACAGTTTCTTCCTTTTGTTGTAAAGTTTGTTTATGGCAGGGGACCACCAGATTGGCTTCCTTATTTTGGAGGAGAGCATCTGGGTTCTATTTGGGATCATGATTTGCCAGACAACCAAAATTTTATGAGGAACAGACCAAAAGTATGATGCAAAAATCTGGACATTCTGCCAAAATCTGGACAGTTGAGATGTATTCTAAGGGTCCTAATATAAAGCCTTGCAAGAATCCTGTGTTTAAGTTTCCAATATTAGACAGATGGTAGTTAGTGTAGACTTGAAATGCCCTACCTTCAAGGTAGCTTTGGGACCAAGTAATGATATTTTGGCCAGAGTTAATTGTATGTAGTAGTTAATTTTATGTAGTTTCATGAGAAGTTTCTGTTTTTTTTTTTTGAAAGTCCTTGTCAGATAGGTAAATATGCAAGCTGTAATGAGATTACTGTTGATATTACAATAAACAGTATTGGTAGCTGGTAAAACTGCAATTGTGCCAAAGGCATTTCTGAAGCCATATTCTCTATAAGGGAGGAGCACTGCTTTTAGTTTGAGTAAATGTGTTTAGAGATTTTATTGCAAATATTTTGGCCAGAGGCAGAGAGTTGAAAGATGGTAAAACTCCTTGGGAGTTTTAGGTAGGCTGACTTTGGTTAGAGGATAAATGATGTCATATTTAAATGACTGAAGCACTATACCAGTGGTAAGTGACAAGGAACAGATAATATACCAGCTGCTTAGCAATTTTCCTGTAGCTCTTCTAAGGGAGATGTGGCACAGAAAACTAAATTCAAAAGAGGTGGGATTCAAGTTCTGTAGCAAGGTCTTGGTTTTCTTAACAGAAATAACAGTGAAGTGAAATATTGCTGCATATTCAGCCAGAGGGTACAAAATGGGTTTTTGGTCATTTTTTGAAGCTGGGATGTTGGAATGGTAGACTAGAAATGTTTTCATAATCTTTTCAATGGAAGATATAATAGCATTTTTATATTCTTCAGAAGTGTTATTGTATATATGATATGAAACCACACTGACAGAGGGTGGGTACTGGAAGAATGTCTAGTAAGATGATTGATTTCCTTCCAGAAGCTTGTCGGATTATTTGCGATGGATATTTACTTTTGTCTTAGATACATTGGTTTGCATGTGCCTATGTGAGTGTAAATAGGTAGGGTTTTCTTTTACTGGTTATCCAAGCTTTGTCTGTTTGTCTCTCTCTGTTTCATGCAAAACTCAATATCATTGGATAAGTACCATCATTTTTGCTCCATCGTCTCCTGTGGTCAGTTGGAAAAGTGCATCCTGTAATGCGGAGATGGTGTTTATGTAAAAAGAAAGAAGCCTCCAAAGACTGAACATAAAGCAAGAAAAAAAAAACATAAAGGAAAGTTTAAAAAAATAGAAATGGCCTGCAGCATACAAAGTGTGTCACCATTAGTATTATATAAAATAGATACCACATTTGAACCAGATAGAATTAAAAAGTTTATAGTATACCACGTTTGTGCCAGTCAGAGCTTTATAGGACTAAAAGAACAACTTCAAAATGCAGTGTATCTCCTTTTAATAACCAGTAAAATGAGCTCATAATTGATTGTAGTAAGAACGCCAATGATCATTTAGAAAAATGTTTACTTCTATTAATAGAAGTATTCTGGGCTGAGATTGAAATTAGGTCGGTATGGATCAGTACTCTAAATACCTCACTAAGTGAACTGATGTACCTTGGTATCAGTGTAAACAGTACATTTATTAATTTGTACTGATTTTGATTTGGGTATGGATAAAGTCAAAACAAAGCAAAATTGAGCATAATTAGGAATAATGTATTGCCAAGTATCTTTTATTTTTGCTATGATACAATTTTGCTATTTCTGGGGAAAAACGACAGAGTTAATCTTTTAAATGTATCAGATCCTAAGAAAAAAGTAGACTGAAACTTTTGAATTTCTAGCTATTTTATATAGTCTCAATGCTGAATAAATTATTCTTTTTTCTGATCATTTAAGTCTTCTGCAAGACAGAGTTTGTAGTGATTTTTTTTCTTCTGCAAGACAATGTTCCATTATGGATCATAACTAAAAGTTCAGGAATTAAGACGGTCCCATCAATCCATTCATTTCATGAACAGATTAGTATGTTATTCCAAAAAGCCTCCCCCTTTCCTGAATTTTTTAATTCTATATACTCAAGGTATTATTAAAATTCTCTATTTATTTTTTTAGTATTGCAACCTTTAGTTAACAGTCCCAATCTATTAATAAATAATTCAAAATAAATATGTCGACTTTTTTTATAATTGAAGCACCATGCCTGAGTCACCTGTTATAAAATGATAATTTATGACTCAAGAACTTTGTCTTACCTACCTGTTAGAAAATGGTGAACTGGCTTAAGGGGAGCGTGGCCATGATAGCAAGCTAGTAGCAGTAAAAATGTTAAACTCTGTCTCTTTTCAGTTTTTCTGGCATGAAAATCATTTTAGAATGAAAAACTATATATTCTAAGTGTTCATAATACATTAAGAACACTTCAGGATTTAAATTAAGTAGAAAAAATGAGTTTCTGGGAATTTCTGAAGTTCTTATCCTGTCAGAAGTTCTTCACTTAAATCCAGTTATGAGTCACCCGAAAACCTCTACACATGAAAATGGAATGAAGAAAGAACTACAAACTCTTATTGCAAGTATCAATAATCTTTCTATCAAAATTGATAAGCTAGAAGTTAAAATAGACAATATAAAACAAGATAATAAAAAAACAAATAGAACTGCTGAATGAAATTATCAAAAAGCACTTAGATCAGATTATATCAATAGAAGAATCAGTAAATGATATAGATAGAAGGACAACAGAAAATTAAAACAAAATTGATTTCCTTCTGAAACAAAACATCTTTCTATTAGGAAAAATAAAAGGTTTAGAAAGCAGGTCAAGGAGAAACAATACAAGACTATAGAGAGTGCCGGAAAAAGAAGAAGGCGATAATATGTTCCAATTTCTGAATAGTTGGTTTCCAAAGACTTTAAACCTGCCTAAGGGTCTCTCCTTTGGAATAGAGAGACCACAAAGATCTCTCTTAAACATTATTGCATAAAAAAATATTTCTTCACCAAGATCTATAATAGTAAAGTTTCTCTCTACAAAAAACACAGACTTGGTACTTAGAACAGCATAGTCAAATTGTCCAATAAAAATAAATGGAAGTATTAGATCTGATAATGATTATACAGCTTAAGTGGTCTCAAAGAGTTAAGAATGCATTTCTCTTAGTAAAAGTCTAAAGAAAACTGGCATCATAGCACACTTTTTATTTCCAGCAAGAATAAAACTTCATCTTCCTGATGGACAGAAAACATTCAGCACACTTGAGGAAGCTATAAACTTTGTACAGAATGACAAACTACTTGATAAACTCAAAGAAATGGACTGGCCTTTGACTAGGTCAAAAAGAAATGCAATTGAAAATGGATGGACTACTGAAGGGAAAAATAAAATGTTTAATGAAAAATAGTCTCTTATTACTTTGTTTAAATGTTTTGTTGTGCTTTTAAATCCTTGTTTTAAGAACCTCTAAGAAGCTCTTCAATATTAAAGTAATGCATTTTTATTTCAATATGCCAAAATAAATAAAAATACTTTAATAATATACTTCTATAAACAGATATTAAATAACAGCATTAACATTTTAATAACTAAATGCATGATAAAGTTAACACACCGAGTAAATAAGCTATAATATTTAACAGCACTTT
This sequence comes from Protopterus annectens, assembly GCF_019279795.1. Lineage (NCBI taxonomy): Eukaryota > Metazoa > Chordata > Ceratodontiformes > Protopteridae > Protopterus > Protopterus annectens. The sequence continues at coordinate 1,319,344,917 of NC_056731.1, read as the reverse complement.
TAACTAGCAGTTGTACTTCAATGCTACATATGGACTCTGAATCTGTTAAAATACATAGCTTGGGAATATAGGTCACATGATATACTCATTTGCAATGAAATTTAGTGATATGTGTAACTTCATTTGCACTTGCCCCTTGATACTTTTATTTACTTGATTCTTTTGTATATGTGTTTCTTTCATTTATAAATATATTAGCAGTCACTGATTAAAGGGGAAAATGAGAAAGAAAAGGTTGAAATAATATTATTAGTCAAAAGAAAATGTGTTTTAAACAGTAATACTATAGCTGGGTAAGTTAAAATGATGAATATTGTCAGTACTGGCTCAACTTTTATTTTCTTCTCTTTCCATGAATTGTTCGCTAGGGTGATCATGAGCTTGTTTCAGTTAAAAGAAATCATTTAAATTACCTTCCTACTCAAATTTTCACAAAGAAACAGTTTTTTTTTTCACTTTAGTGAGTTGGGAACTTCAGGAAGCAGGATAGAAGACTGGGGTAAGGTTGCCAATGCACTATGGCATCCGGGCATCTGCTCTGACCTTTTACCTTGCAGGAAATACATTTTGGAACATGGAGATGGAGTATCAAGAAATGAAGAGAAAAGAGAAAAAAAGACTGAAAACAAAGCTCTTCAGTGCAGATGTCAGTTCTGAATAAATGTAACAATACATAGACTGAAAAAAAGGCCGAAAACAAAACTTTTCAGTAAGTCTGACTATGACAACTTTATTTACTTTAAATTAAAAGCTAGAATTCAAGGTTTTGAATATAATCAAAGTAAAATAATGAGTGGATTTTCTATTTTAAAGGCACAGATGTCAGCTTAGAACAAATGTAACAATACATAGACTTTTGAAACACTCATTCAACAAATAGTATATTTACTAGAAATAGGTTATTATAATATTTTAGACTGATTTTGATAGTTCATACTATCAAAGAATTTAAAAAACATAGAACATACAAAATGATTGTATGTGTAGCAAGTATTCTGTTTATATATGAATGATCTAATAAAATGCCTCTTTTTAATTGTCTTAGAGTATCTGTTTATAATATATGATAACTTCCCTTTTAGATATGTTTAGAAACTGAATATAAGCACAAAGTTAGTTGTAGATTTCAAATGTTGTTTCAAAAGTGAATAGAGAAACAAGAAAAATAGGCAGTAATGTTAAATATACAGCAAGGTACTGATGTCCTTATTATAGTAAAAACCCAGGCTGTTTTGTAGTGAGGAGTTTTATAGTACAAGATGAGTTAGGCAAATAATAGCAATATTTTTGATTGTTTAAAGAGAATAATATGAAAAGATCTTTTCCACTGTCTAATATGAAAAGTAATAGACTACTTTGGATGCATGATGTAGTAATGTTAAAAGGTATTATTCCATTTCACAATAGTGTAAATATGTTTTGTTTAAAGGTCTAGATGAAAGGTCTTATCTTTTGTTTTTTAAAGTAAATCTGATTATTTTAAAATATTATACTATATCATTTTATACAAATATTATTTCAAGTAACAGGAGTGATAAATGAGATTCTTTAATAAGCAATATCTAAAAGTGAATAATAAATATAGTTAAGACAGATGCTGCTATGCAAGACATTTAAGAACGTTGTTATATGTTAATAAATATAAATAAGTGTTACAATTCATGTATTTGAACTAAAACACAGTATTTTTAGTTAAGACGGGTCTTTTGACATTTTCAATGCAGTTCTATATTTATGCTCACTATTTATTAGTATATATTTGTGATTTTTAGTGGAGTTTGAAAAATCTTATTTCATTATATTATAAATATGAATTATAACTACTATATTGAATAAATAGTTATATTTCATTAATAATAACTTTAATAGTAAACAATTATAAAATATGCAAACTTAAGGTTTGTTATAGTAATAGTTGTTTATTGACTATGTAATAGTAATTGAATGTATATAGTAAAGTAAAATCATAACTTTTGAATAGCAGTACAGATATATTGGTAATTAACATTAAGTTAGAGATAGAAGCAATAGAATAGTATGGATTGTCGTAAGGCACGAATACAGGTGGTTTGCATAAGTACATTAGCAAACCAGGAATGAACTATTCCATGTTAGGAGAAATAATTTTTTTATTACTTTATTATTAGCTAGATTCATGATTTTGTCCCTAACAAAATGTAATGGGAATAAATTTTATTTCTAACTTTAAAACCATAACATACTTTTCTTACAATGGTTTAATTTCAAAGATATGAACTTATAATAAATGTATTTCATTAAATGTTAATGGCCTTAATAATCTCATGAAGAGAAGTAGTCCAATCAGATATCTTAAAATAAGTAAAGCCCATATATTTTTTAGAGGAAACACGTTTATTAAACATTGACATAGAAAAACTATTATTCAAAGACTATTCAGTACTTTAGACTCTCATTATAGTTCAAAACGAAGAGGCACACTTATACTGTAGAAGAAATCCCTGACTGTGCCTAGAGTTGTTGATACTTATTCAGATAAAAATGGCATGATGAGACTGGTGGTTATTGATATAAAGTGTATTAAACATTTGTGAATGTGTATTGGATTCCCAAAATTAGATCTAAAATAGCAAAAAAAAAAAAAAAAAAATACAGAGATATCATAAATATATACTGAAAAAGGCAAAATCTACTAGCTGGTGATTTTAATTGCATCTTATCTGAAAGATACTCTACTAGAGACAAAAGAAAAAAACTACTGCTACTGCTAAACAATTAATACATTTTATAAATATAATGAATTTACAAGATACATATGATTTAAAATTGGCAAATTTCCTTAACTACACACATTATTAATTCAGATTTGGTACACAAATGAATATTGACAAAGTCTTTCCATCTAACAGACTGTATTCTAAAATTGATGAAGTACAAATAATTTCATGTCCACTGTCTGATCACAATGCTAGTTCTTTTAATTTTAATATGAACTCTAATGATTTAATTCAGTGGCAAAGAATTCTTGTTTACATTACAAAAATGAAAGGATTAAAGGCATTGTTATTAATAGAATTTAACTGTCACTTAACTGGCTATGTCAATGTATCAAGCCTGGCTAACTCTCTCTAGAATGTGTAAAAATCTGTTAACCAGTTTACTGTGTAATTTAATTTAATCCTGACTTGTGCTCAGGATTAACTGTAACCTGTGGAACTTGTTTAACTTGCTTACTTATGTAATCTCTGTAAATAGTCTGTTTGTAATATGTAATGCTGGTATTATGTAATGCTGTATCTGCTTACCCTTGGAGCTTTTCTCCCCAGGCCTCCGCTGAAAATGGACATGCATCCAGTTAGACTATCCCAGTCAACAAATGTAAAATAAAATAAAAAAATAGAATTAATTTTATTCATGGAATTTAATAATAATAGATAAGGTGCTCATACTATATTGTGGGATACATTAGAAGCTTAGATGGCAGAATTAAGAATTGGTATCTCTGTAAAAGAAAAGAATGGGACAAGGAATTAACTGAAATACAGTCAACGATTGATAAATTAAAACTTAATCTCAAACCTGATGATAAAGAAGTAAATCTTGAAGTGAAAGATTTAAATCAGAAATACTTAGAAACACTGAACCACAAAATATCAATAAATATGGAAAAATTAATATTCAGTTTTACTCTATTAACCCTAAAAATTTGCATAGATTAACCATAAAGTATAAAAGAATAGGTGACATAAATCAGATTAATCAAATTACATACAAAGTTAATCATAGAATTAGAAAAGTAACAGACTTAAATGCTATTCTAGAAGGTTTTAGGAAACGTTATGAAATAACTAATAATAGTAAGTTAACATTAGATAATGATTAACTGATATTTTTAAGAGAAAAATAGAAGGCATAAATTAACAGAAGAACAAAATAATAAATTAAACAAGTTTATTTCTTTAAGATAATTGAAAGAGCAAATTAAAACTCTAAAAAAAAACAACTATAAAAAAATCAGGCTCTAGGCTCGGATGGCATAATACCAGATATATATATATATATATATATATATATATATATATATATATATATATAAATTAATTCCTGATAGTACTCTAAAAACTCTTTTAAAAGTATTTGAAGAGACCAAAATACATTAAATCTGCATCCTTCCTGGAATTTTTCATTAATATCCCCTATTCTGAAAGAAGGAAAAGATCAAAAACCATGTTCATCATGCTGACCAATCTCCTGACTTAATGTTGATTATAAAATGTTTATCTCTATTTTGGCAAAGAGATTAAACAGTATGATACCAAAACTAGTGGAAGAAGACCAAACTGGATTTATTCTGCATAGGAAAGTTCAAGACAACATTATTAGACTTCTATCTTTGATAGAAGTCGCTAACAAAGGCAAAAAAGTGCTATCAATTATTAGCTTAGATTTAAATAAAGCTTTTGATTTAATTAATTGGAATTATTTATGTAAAGTACTTAAAGAATATAATTTTGCATTAGATTTTGTGGAATTAATATTGAAATTCTATAATAATTCATTATCTCATGTTAAAATTGGTTCATTCTTATGTAGTTCCTTCAAAATATTTAAAAGAACAAAACAAGGATGCCCTTTGTCCCCCTTATGATTTGCTTTGTCAGTAGAACCCTTGACATCATGTATTAGATCAAATAAACAGATAAATGGATTTTCTGTAAACAATAATTATAATTTTAAAATCCAGTTATTTGCAGATGATATTCTATTATCTATTGGTTACACTGAATCTTCTTTAGAGCACATTGTTAATTCAATAAAACATTTTGAAAGGATTTCATGTTTTAACTTCAATTATGATAAAATTGAAACATTATTAAAAATAAAAAGTTAAATGCCCTTTTAAGAAATCACAAGGAGTTCAATTGGAAAAATAGGCAACTTAAATATTTAGGAATCAATATAAAAATAGTTGGAAAAACACGGTAAATATTAATTATAAAACATTAGTAAATACAATATTAAAATTGATAGAAAACTGAAATAAAATGTACTTCACTATAGAAAATAGACTTATATTAATAAAAACGATTATTCTGCCAAAATATTATACTACATACAATCATTAATTTTAATGCCATCCTAAAAAAATATTAAACAATTAAGCTCTATTTTAATTAAGTTCCAGTGGTATCCTCAAAAACCAAGAATAAGAATTGATTGTCACATTAAATCTTGGGAAGACAGTGGAATCGGGTTTCCTAATATAGAATTATATGCTAAATATGCATTCCTAAATATAGTAAGTCACTGTCAAATTCTTCTTATACTTCAAATTGGAAAGCACTGCATGAAGAACTCTTATTTTTAAATAATACAGTTGAAATAGATTAAATGTATAACTCAAATATTAATAAAATGTATTGGGTTATAAATGATTCATGTCTGAATAATAGACATTTTCCATCTGTATTCCATATGTCAGTTACATTTTAAATATGTTTAAGAAAGTAATGGATAGCAACTACCTAGCTAAAATATTATTGATTTTGATGTTCCCTATAGCTCCTACAAATGGCTGTGTGGAATCATTTAATCTTAATACAATGACTGATCTTAAAGAAGACAACTTAAAGTTTTAATATCAATTCCTAGTTGGAAATAAAATACACTCAGCTGATCATTTATTGGTTAAATATAACATAATGAAAAACAATTGGTTAAATATTCAAATATTTAGACAATTTATCAGCGGTGAAATACAACTGACATTACATATGAATAAAAAACCCATATCAAGAATTCTGGAATTTTTCAACAAGATCAATAATGAAGAATCAAAAAATCAGACTTATTTATCAATAATATATAACATTTTAAGATCTGAATTGATCCCTTTTGAACCATCTTTTGGGAATATCTAACAAAGATTAATAATGAAACTTTTTCAGAAATGAACAAGAAGTTATCATTAAAATCTGTAAATTACACTACTTTGTCACTTTTTTGGAAAATACTTATTTGGAAATATCTTCATAGAAGCATTTTAGTGACACACAAAATTGTTTTGATTTATAAAAAAAGGAAATAAAATGTTGGAGATGTGATGAGGTTATAGATGCTAATTGGATGCACATGACTATTGAATGAAAAATGATTGTTCCATTTTGGCCTAAATTTAGAAATTTGGTTAAAGCATTGTGGTCAGACAATTGTACTATTTCTGATTCCTTGATTTTATTTAATGCTCCCATTCCGGATTCCATACCAAAAATATAAGTGCATCTTCTATGGTCAATTTTAGTTACAGCTAGAAAAATGATTGCAATAAATTGGAAGAGCAAGAACATACTCTATTTTACTGAATTCATTTGCTTAGCAAAATGTGTATGTAATTAGGAAATACATACATTGTATAGCAGAACTCCAAATCTTACACACAAACTTTTATCTTGACTAAAGCTTAAAGAATTGTTAGGGAAATATTAATGGTTGATTGTCAAATTTTGTTGTGATCTTTGTATATAGTTTTTTGTTTGTATTTTTCTTGTATATTAGTTAATCATTATATTTATATGTTATTTTAATCAAATTTCAATAAAACATTTTTAAAAACTGTGAACCGATCCTTAGTGTAATTTTGAGAAAATGCTTTAACATCAGAAGACAGGCAATCGTTTATGTTTAGTCAGTTAAGATAGCAAGGTCCAAGTATCCAAATTAGTAAAGTATAATGTACCCATATGTAATTTTGTCTCTTTGTGGCATAGTTGCCCCAAGATAAAGTATTGTCTAGTTTTTCTGTACTAAATTTAGATTACTGCTTACTCTCAGAATTGCATTTCCAACAACTGATTTGCACTTCTCCATGAGATAAATGTACATCTTCATTACTCACTAATTTGGCATAGTGCATATAAATGTTAATGATCTATGTGTTCATCCAGCATCAATTTATGTTGTTACACAATGCCTTCCTGATTTCCCCAAACCTGCAACAATGCACTGTTTATTTTCTCCTGCATGTGTTTTATGTGGGAAGGATTCATTTGCAAAAATATTCAATATTTTGGGGTTGTGCTGTTTTATTCAGTCATGTTGGCCTTCCTGAAAAAGAAGCTTTGGAACCACACAAACATTAATACCAAAAATGGCTACAACTGGTGTAACTGCCTACTTGGTGCACATATTTACTATCATATATCAGATAATATTTACCTAGTCTGATCTCAGCTTGGGTCAGATTTGTTGTTTCTAACCATAGTTTAAAAGAGGTTAAAACTGCCCTAAAATGATAATGTGATGTTATAAAAATTTTATTAGGAAAGCTCTTAATTAAGTTACCGTTGAAATATTCATGAAAGGCTATGAGAGATTCAGTAAGAGCTCCAACTGTATGGAGATTGTCTAATCTAACAATATAAATGAAAATACTAAGCTTCAGCAATGCTTTGGTCTAATAATTATAAGCTCTTAATGTCTCATAATAATTTATACATATTTTTTCTTTACTTCTTTTTTGTAATAGCTAAGGTCTAATACCCTCCTGCACTTATTTGTAACCCTTGCTACTGCTTTGTAGTCCTCGGGATTATGTTTGTAAGGGAATTGGGATACTAAATTTATAACACATAGAGGACAATATAGGTGGTAAGACTTTATATACCTTAACATTATAGCCTTTGTGATTTACAACATTGTTATCGCTACCTTTTCTTGTTACAGTTTTGACAATCTTACATATTTTCTTTGTCATTATTATATTCATACTACAACAATGTTTGTGATATGAAAGAATTAAAACTGTGATTATTAAATAAAGTAGTGTAGTACACAAGTTAAGGTAGAAGGAATGAAACCACTCAGCATGATGAAACATGTTTGCGGCTCATAAACGTAATTATCTGTACTAAACTGACCACTTGGTAGTGGATTTAATTAAAAGCATTCCAGATAACATAAAACAAAATGATAGAATATATATTTTATTGTGATTTTCTTTTATTCCACCTGTTGGAAACGTGCCCTTCCTTCTGTTTTTTCTTATTTTTCCTTTTTTGATTCAGTTTACTTAGACTGAGTAATATAAGCAGAACAAATATACCCACATGCACAATCCAGTGTGTCAAAAAAAATTATCATTCTACAATTCATCATTAGAAGCTCAGGAAAAAAAATACATCACAGGTTGGTGTATCAATATGTCAAGGTGATACAGAAGAATAAAGGCTACAATTTAGTGCATTATATCCCATGGTAATTCTGTCCTTTGTCTCCATTTAACAAACAGTAGGTTGAAAAATGTCTTCAAAACAACCTTTTGCCATGAATAAATTAGCAATCATTACGTAAGCTATGAATAACCACCAAAACCCTCCTAATTTCCCACACCAGTCTTACCAGCAACTCTGATTCCTCACCAGTCTAGGGGCATGGCAACCAGCTTTCCTTCACGAACACTGGGTCTAGCAGACTCTCCTGTACTTAATCTTATGTCCAGCAACTAACAGGACAATAAAGGAAAAAGGAAAAGGGTTAACCCACTCTAATGAATCTTACACCATCTATTGACTATTTTTGCATCACTTCTCCCAGACTGCCATATGAGTTATTAAACTGTGCATTGCTTTACTTAACTTTTCCTTCTAAAGCTGAAGAGATGGTGGGTTCACTGCTTTTTAGGTATATGAATTTGTCTGTTTCTTCCCAAATTCTCTCAGTTTCCCACATGCCCAGAATATGTGTTTCCAGTTTCAGTACCAGTCTGTAAATAATACCAGCAGAAAAAAAAGACTGATGGGAACATATAGGAAAGCTGTGTGGTATAAAAAATACATAATACATAAATAAACTGATTAATTAATAAATAAATGCATGCATAGACATGTACATAGATAAGCAAACAAGTAAATAAATACATAAATAATACATGGATCAGTTTCTATAGTTAAACAGTCCATGAAACAGATCCCACCTTATCTGCAAAGGCTTTCAGAATTTGTCGTCTTTCATCCCCATGTTTTCAATCCAACTTCTTTCCCACGATTTCCTAAAAATAAAGGGGGCTAAAACCCTAAAACTCTCTACTGATGTTGATTTCTGAGACAGCCTTGAGTGAAGTTCCTTTTCTGCAATCTCATCTAAAATAAACTCCATCAGGCACTGTGCTATCTCAAAAAACAAATGTCATAGTTGAAGATATTTGTAAAGGTTTATAGGTTTAGGTTAGTACTAGACTAACTGCCCTTGCAAGCCATTTTAAGCCTAGCTAATTATCCCTTGTGAGACTCAAACCCTGCACCTTGTGTTTGTAAGGCAAACACCTTAACCATTAGGCCACCCTCCCAACCTTATATTGGGGATTCAAATGTTTATACTAAATCCTTAGACCTGAGACCCAGAAATAAAGACCTTCTTATTAAACTTTGTTGGCACCATTGATTCCACATAGATTCATATGTTCATAGATGTTTACTAGGCTAACAACCACAAGGGCCTTTTTAAGCCTAGCCATGCATCCCAAATCTCTGACAAGTTTTGATACCCTTGATAAGTGTAAGTATGGGCCTGGGAGATGAACCATTTATGGGTTACCTCTGTCCATTAGAGACATAGATGCCAAACCAGGGATGCATTTCCGGTTTCCCATCCAATTGTCCAAGTTGCACTTGAATTGGATTAAGGAAGAACTCTGCTTCACATGGATGGGGAGCCTGTTCCATAGCTGGGGTAGTCACTGGGATACATGCCTATCTCTCCAGCAGGTCCTATTTATATCACAGGCAAGGTTTAAGTCTTTAGAACAGGTAATTCTGGTACTCTTTGTTTTGTGGATATGCAGGAGGACCATTAGAGTCGGGTCTAACAATGCCCTGTATGCCAGGCATAGACCTTCCCTCAAAAGCCTGTAGGAGACAGAATACAGGGATAGGGCCTTGAGGCGGTCTGCATAGGACATATTACTTACACCCTGTATTCTTTTAGTGAAGAACCTCTGTGCATGTTCCAGTTGTTAGATATGCCTGGTTAGGTACATACCAAAGGGGCATTGTACTCAATGATAGGTCTGATTAATGCTGAATACAGTGGAACAATTACTTCCTTGGACTTAGATGCCATACCTTTGTTTATAAGTTGCGCAACATAGAATGATTTCCTCACCACTGTAGACGCGTGATGATAAAAGGCTAGATTACTATCTATGTGTGTCCCTAAGTCCTTAACTACTGGGTTAACTCTAAGGGGTGTGTTGTCAATATGATAGTTACCAGGGATTGATGACTTCCCAAAGGCTACTATTATGCCTCTCATAGCATTTAGTTTTAGTCCATGGTTCTGACACCAGTCATTTGTCTGTGTCTGCCCCTCCTGGAGAACATTTGTGTCAGTGTGAGATACAATGACAGCTGCTAATTTGCAATTATCTGCAAATTTAGTTAGCCAGTGACCACTGACATTGGCCTTGACTTCTGAGAATTAAATGCTAAAAAGGAGTGGTCCAAGGACTGATCCCTGAGGGACTCCACTTGTGACTGGCCTCTTTGTACAGCTGTACTCCCCATTTCTAATGTCCTGGATCCTGTCTGTGAGCCATTTGGCTATCCACCAGGTAACAGAAGGGTTTGTACCTAACCTCTTGATTTTGTCAACAATACCTGAGTATTATATACATATATGGAAAAAACCCCCCAAAAAACTCATTCATAGATGCTAGCAACATACTACATTGGGACGCAATTGGGTTGGATTGCATGTCTAGGCTTATAAAGGCCTGGTTGGTTGTTAGTCTACTACATAAATATGAGCCTATGAACCTATACTCAGATGCCTGATAATCAGTGCCAAACATAGTTTGAACCTCTACTTAACCTCTGTAATCTAAGCCTTTCCACTGGTTTTATTCCAGAATATCGGAAAACAGTTGTCATAATGCAATTATGTAAGGGACACTCAACCACAGACCTGATAATTGTAGACCCATTACCCTCACTAGCCTTATATGTAAATCTATGAGTGTATTGTCTCAGACTTCATTAGTCTGGACAATAAAAATCCTTGGATCCTCTTCAATTCAGCTTTGTTAAATGCAGATCCTGCTTACCTAATTTTGTTAACTTTTTTGAAAAAGTCACTAAAGTTGTGAATAGTAGTAGCTATGAGTACATACAGCATATCTGGCCATGGTCAATGCCTTTGCATTATTCATAGGAACATAGGAACATACCAAACAAGAGATCACATGGATCATAAGATGCCTAGACATATACAACTTTAAGCAGATAAAATTAAAAGATCTTGTCACCCCTTTCAAGCAGCTGATAGTGCTTACTTCCCAGTCAAGCAGGGCTGTGCATGATAACCCTGGTGCTAATTTGTGTCTACCTATCCAGTCATCAAGACTAGCCTTTAAGGTAGCCAAAGTAATACTTTGCCTGACTTGCAGTGACAAATTATTCCATTCACTGGGAATACTTTGAGTTAGGAATTGATCTCAACAGTGCGTCTTTTTTTTGTTGTTGTTGTAAAGCTATGTCCTTAGTGCAGGTGTCTGTAGAGCTACTGGTAATGTATAGAAATAGGATGTCAAATAGGCTGGGTCTTTTGTGGCTCAAAAAGCGAGGCACAGGTCACCTCACTGCAACTTGTAGGCTACTGAGTATAAGGAGAGTTGTACTAATCTATACTGAGTATAAGGAAAGTTGTGCTAATCTATACTGAGTATAAGGAGAGTTGTGCTAATCTATACTGAGTATAAGGAGAGCTGTGCTAATCTATACTGAGTATAAGGAGAGCTGTGCTAATCTATACTGAGTATAAGGAGTGTTGTACTAATCTATACTGAGTATAAGGAGAGCTGTGCTAATCTATACTGTGTATAAGGAGAGCTGTACTAATCTATACTGAGTATAAGGAGAGCTGTGCTAATCTATACTGGCTAGGATTGTAATGGTCTAAAAACTGATTACCTAGAATTTACCTATAGGTTCATAGGTTCATAGCAGATTACTAGGCTAGCCACTAACAGCTCAAGAGCCCCTACAATCCTATCCAGTTTTATGCAGATTTTACCCAATTTTCTATTCCTAAGGGAAAGACAACAGCAAGCAGAGTTTTGACAATTTTCACAGACTGCTTCTGTCCGTAAAGGACATGGGTGCTACCTCAGGAGTGAATTTGTGATTTCCCATTCATTGCTCCATATTGCACTTGAAGATATTCAGGGAAGGGCTCTGCTTCATATGAATAAGATGCCTATTCCAAAGGATGGGCAATCTCGTGGACACATATCTGTTTCTCCAGCATGATCCATTCATGTCAGAGATCAGGTTTAGATTTTTGGAGCGGGTAACCCTTCTGCAGTTAGTTGTGTGAATATGCAACATTTCCATCATGGCTGAATGAGAGACTGTCTTGTAAGTCAAGCATAGATCACTCCTCAGTAAATGGTAGGAAACCAAATACAGTGATAAGGCTTTTAATTGGTCTGCATAAGGCATGTTGGTTATACCCTGTATTTGTTTGGTGAAAAACCTCTGGGGACACTCAAACTGTTGCACGTATCTGGTAAGGTACATGCCAGAGGACACATTGTACTTGATTATTGGTCTGATAACGGCTGAATACAGTGGTACTATGAAATCCTTAGATCCGGATGCCATGCCCTTATTTATAAGCTGATCCACAGAGAAAGACTTCCTCATCACTCTGGACATACGGTGGTCAAACTTCAGAGTACTATCTGTCTGAGTACCCAGATCGGTCACCACTGGGTCCACTCTTAGACTGGTGCTATCAATGTTACCTATTAATGCTTGTTTCTCATCTGCTCAACAAACATGCCTTACTGAACGTCCAAGTATTGCAGAGATGAAGACTCCCAATTTGAAGGAAAACATCTCTGATCCTAGTCAGAAACAATATAATTTATTACCACAATCACTATGTTTTCTACATTAATTTTATTGAGATATATTGATGCAAATCCCATCAGGAAGTTTTAAAATGAATTAAGAGACAGTGCTCATGATAAATGAGCAATATTATCAAGTCATTATCAAGCAGATTAATACTGTAGAATGTTCCACCAATTTCCATCCTGTCTAAGTGCATGTTTTATTTGATGACCTAGCTCAGAATTACGTTGGCTCATTCTATAAACCATCATAGCACTCTCATAGATGCCTAAATGTTCAGTTCAGGAGTCAGGGAAGGCAAATGCCACCAGGACTATTGAAAGATTGATAGACAGAAAGAAAGATAGATAGATAGATATGAATCCATATTCGGCTTATTGAAAATCTTTTTTTATCTAGCCCAAGGAAAGGATAGGAATCTCCCTTCATCCTTCTGCTGAAAGTAATGGCCCCTTTACTCCATACATCATTTGCTTTCTTACAATGAATCCACAATGGTCCTTCCAGACTAATTTGCTTATTATCTTTTGAATCCTAGCTACTCAAATATCTATCTTATCTATCTATGTTATACTCCATACTTAAGGGAATGATTAGTCTATAATACCATATCACTTCCCAGGACTTAATGGGGATTTAACAATAGTGTTATTGCGACTAGATTCCCTGAAGGTGACACATACCATTCCTTCACTATACCCTAAAAACCACAAGGATGACTACAATTTATTTTTATTTATTTATTTATTTATTTAAATTTGTTGACCGGGAGTGTCCGACTGGACGTAGGTCCATTTTCAGCGGAGGCCTGGGGAGAAAAGCTCCACAGTTAAAATAAACAGACAGTATTTACATTGGATTACATAGTGATTAACAATTTACATAGCAATTACTTACAACATATTTACAGATGAAGAACATAGTACATCAGTAGGCAACTAGAATCTTTATCTGTGAAGTGCATACCAGACATTAACAAATGTTACAAGAAGAAGTTTGTGCTGTATAATAAGTACTGGCTTATGAGCATCTGAGCTTGCTATAATCAAGGTAGTTAGTGGAGTGGAAAGAAAGGTAGTGGTTGGATGGGGTGGATGATATTAGAGTGGGAGTTGCAAGGGCATAGCCAGCATGTTTTTAGTTGGGCTTTTAGTAGAGTTTTGAAGTGGGTGCATGATGGTATGGAGGTAATTGTGGGTGGGAGTGAGTTCCATAATTTGGCTATGGCGCAAGAGAACAGTGCTTCACCAGCAGAGTTATTGGCTTTAGTGATCTGCAAGTGATTTTTGCTGCTGGATCTTAGTGGTCTGGTGGTGCAATAGGGTTGGAGTAGATTCTGGAGGGATGGGACATTTAGTGGATGGTTTACTAGTTTGTGGGCGAGTGAGAGTTGATACCACTGAAAGAGGTGAGGGAGTTCAAGCCAGCCCAGTTCAGCAAGTGAGAGACAGTGGTGACTACGGTAGGATGCCCCTGTGGCGAATTTGACGATTTTGTTGTAGCAGGTCTCTAGCTTGTTTAGATCACATTGCCTTAGGTTGGTATATATTAGAGAGGCATAAAGTAGGGTGGAGATAAGGTGGGAATTTGCTATTGAAATCTTTGATGCTTTGTTGAGAAATTGCTTATTTCTGTATAACGCTCCTAGTTTTTTGTGGACTTTTTTTATAGTCATGGATATGTGAATGTCAAATTTTAGTTTATTGTCTATTTCCACTCCTAGCAATTTGGTGTGTTCAGTTGGGTATATAGTGGTGTTGTCTTTTGCCGTGATGTTAAAGTGAGAGTTGTTTTGAGTATGTTTGGTGGGTTGGAAGATGAGTAGTTTAGTTTTGTTTGGGTTGAGTATTAATCGGGCATCGGATAACCATGTTTCAACAGAGGAAAAGGCTTCCTGTGTGACTTTTTGCAGTTTTGGTAGGGACTTGGCTGAGCAGATGATGGTTGAGTCATCTCCGTATTGTATGAGCGTGCCATGTTTGGTGGCAGAGGATAGATTATTGGTGTAAACAGAGAAGAGTAGGGGTCCAAGGATGGATCCTTGGGGAACCCCTATGGAGACAGGTAGTTGGGGAGATATGTCATTGTGCCATACAACGGATTGTTGGCGGTCAGACAGGTAACTCTGAAACCAGTTGGTGACCGATTGTGAGAAGGATAGGTTATTGAGAACAGAGATAAGTTGTTTGTGGCATATTGTTGGCATATACATTTTACAAACATTACATTACATTATTCATGCACCTATAAGTATCAGTGGTTACACCTTCAAGTCTTGGAGCTGTCCCTGGTCATTTTGAAAATGTTTGGAACTATTAGATTGTAGAAGAAACCCTGTATGACTGCAGCTAAATTCTTATAAGTTGCCTTATTTGCCTTATAAAGATCCTGGAACAACTCTTCATTTGCCCCACGAAGCTTAATGTGACTTTTTCTTAACTCAGATTCTACTTTGATAAAGGAATTTGCAGAATGCTAGGCAGTATTATTTCTCAGTTGATTGAACAGATTACTAACTGGTTGGAATGAGGGAGCCATATAACTCCAAAGTAACTTTTTAGAATGAGTGTTTTCCTCTGCAATGTATCTTGCATTTCATACCTCTAGGATCCCATCTTCTCTGTAGCCACTACATTATCCATCTGCTTATACATCTCCATCATTTGCAGTCCCTTCTGCTTAACATGCACTTTTTTCTAATTGCCTAACCACTTTGTTAGTGAGTTTTGCAAAATACAAATTAGTTGACCATTCAAAACACCTCAGGTGATCAAACAGCAACCTCATGTAATGTCTTCTGATTTTTTTTCCAGAGATCTAGAATTAACTTTTGAGTTTTAAAGAAGTTTAAGGCTGTATCACTTAAATGGCAAAGGTGAAGCTTTTTGTACTAGATTAAGAACTAAGGGTGAGTGATCTGGTATAATGACAGGAAAAACATCCCAGTCCAATACCTATCTCTATAAGGGATCTAACTAGTAGAAATATCAGTCCGTGAAAATACCTTGATTGTATGGAAATAATGTATATATGGCAGCCAGGTTTTATCCTTATAATCCAACTAACCAATTTTATCAGCAAGATTACTTCTGAAAACATCTTTGATAAAGGTGACAACATAGGTTTCCTATTTAAGAAGTTTTCTTATGGAGTTGTTAAGCAATTGAGTCCTTAAACTAAAACAACCTCCCTTTAACCCACCTGGTAGAAACGTGCACTGTATGTATAGCTATCTCTTTCTCTTCAGATCTGTATCGCTATCCATATATATAGTTTGCTTTTATATTTATGAATCTCATTTCACTGAAAGCTAATAATAAACTAGGTCGGGGGGGTTCACCCCCCACACCCCTGATGTTGGCACAGGACCGGCCTTAGGTCAACTGGTGCCCTAGGCAAAAGGGCTACACAGCCCCCCCCCCCCACACCAGCCATTGTCCCCATCCTGTTCTACCTGCAGCAAAAAAATACTAGAAAAGCACCTCTGTTAGACCGGGATCCTAGGCAGCTGCCTAGTTGGCCTATGCCTAAGGCTGGTTATGTGTCGGCAGGGTTGTGCTCCCCCCCCAACTATATATAAGTCCAAGATTGGACTTCCGGGGGGGGCATATACGTTTTACTTGCTTTAGAGTACTCTGCATTCAGTGAAATGAGATTCAGTGAAATTAGTTTTCAGTTATTTGAGCTTTCAGTAGTTTGGTGTGGGTGTAGACCCATACATACACACACACACACACACACACACACACACACACACACACACACACACACATATATATATATATATATATATATATATATATATATGTATAGTTACTCATACATAGTTCCCAGTGGTTTCCTAAATGTATAGTTTATACTGGATCAGTCACATTTTAATTTATCTATCATCAATGCTAACCCCAATGACAACTAGGGTTGAAGCTCTGACTGCAATGCAGATGAATCATGTTTGTTTAGCACCATGGACACTGGGGAGTGGGCTGCAGTGGATGGGAGTGAGCAGTTGCTGTTAACTCTCCCATCCCTTGATGGACGGAATTGCCTCTGATTTGTCATTTAGTTGAGCCCTGAAATACCACTAGGTGTTGCATCCATCGATGGCAAGCTGTCTTAAGTTTGAAACTTATAATGTGAGTCCCTGAACTTTGACAAAATAAAATGCATGCCTTCCAAAATAAGGGCTAAACATGAAGTTGCTGTTGCATAATAAAAATATTTTGCAGATGAAAGCCCTCATGCAACCCTGCAACTCCTGGTGTGGAGGTTTATTACCTTTTTATTGTATTTTATTTTCATTACAAGTAAATCATCAGGTCCAATTATTATTTCCTTCTTAATCAGGTCTTCTATTAATACCCCCCCCCCCCCCCACATCCATTCACCCCTCATCTCCAGGAAGAAAAGAGGAAGAAAATATCAATTTCAGTACCACCTTATCTATCACAACTATGTCCAACAGTCATAAACTGTATAAACATTAAACAACTGGGGGATATGATGGGGTTCCAGTATTCAACAAGAATTCACTTTGTGACCATACTGGCCAATACCACAACAGATGCTTTCTCAACTGTACGTTGAGAAAATAGCATAATATTAACTCCACATATAAAAATTTAGTAGAAGCAGTATTATCCAAAATGTGATCCTCTGTACCTCTGATATTATAGATAGATAGATAGATAGATAGATAGATAGATAGATAGATAGATAGATAGAGTAACTCTGAGATTGCTATACCTCATAGAAGAGGGAATCCCCGATTTAGCATATATTTTCCTCTTAAGCTTTTATAGTTCCAAGGAGCCCATTTACGATCCTCCAACATATAATGGGAACCCTGCATGGATCATGGGCCTGATGAGCACATGCTACCAGTGCAGGGAGTAACACTAGTAACTGAGAAAAGTCTGCATGCGGAGGTATGCATGTCTCCTGAAGGTAAGCAGCATTGATGGAGCTTGACAGAGATGTGCACGAGGTCAGGAGCACTTGGTGGATGGTAAGCCTTCTAAGGAAACCTCTCATAATGTGGAGCAAATGGGCAAAATGTGGAATGCTTACTAGTAGCTTACTATTAGGATCAACTAGGAAGCTCACATGATGGTTAAAATGTGTTACTTCACACTTCACACTTGTAAAGCCTTCTTTCAATAAACTAATGTGATTCAATATTGTTTATTATGGATATGAGTTAAAAAGTTCTTAACAATGAATGTGTCAAAGACTCTTGTGGAAATATGAGAAACATAAACGTGTTAAGATTCAAAATGTGGAACATTCCTTATGCTGAGATACACTTGAGAGTCATGGTACAGAATGTTTCATTCATTCTCTTCTTTAATATCCTGTGAAACACTACATTGCCACAAAAATACTGGACAGAAGGTATCTGTCTTTATCCCCATCTCATGCTTTTTCTCTTGCTGTTTGTCTCCTAGCTACTGTCTGTTTCACATCATGAAGTGCTTCACAGCTTTCAACAATGTGAACACTTTGGAATTCTACATATTTGAAAGTTGTCTAAATTCTAGAACAAGACTAGAACTTATGAGGTGTTAGAGGTGTTTAACAAAAGATAAAAAGATGTTAGCAAGCCTATCTTTTCCCAT
This sequence comes from Protopterus annectens, assembly GCF_019279795.1. Taxonomy (NCBI): domain Eukaryota; kingdom Metazoa; phylum Chordata; order Ceratodontiformes; family Protopteridae; genus Protopterus; species Protopterus annectens. Next base: position 1,319,326,412 of record NC_056731.1, on the reverse strand, counting down.
ATGTTGGAGCATAACAACGGTGCTCCATGCATTGCAAGTGTTATGACAATATTGGTAGGCAAGGTTAGATGTGGTTCACTGGGATTAACAAGTATTATGACAATACTGACAAGGGAGTTAAAATAATTAAACTGTTGGATACCAGAGTGAATCATATTAATTGGTGGGACTAGGCCAGCATATGAACATCAAAGGAATCATAAATGCAATATGATTCGCTGTCTGGGATGGCAAGAGATAAATACATCTTTATATGCCAGGTTAAGGATAAGTAAAGTAGTATCTAAAGAAGTGCCAGGGGCAGTAAGTCAGCTTCATGAAGAGAATTCCATCAAAGAGCTTTCTTTGGGGAAGAGAATGCTGCAAAAGCAGACACTGCATCTGAAGATTATTTTCACAAACAACCAAACCACCAAAATCTACATCTACAGTGAGTAAACGAGATTTGGGACAAACTAATTTGTCCAGGACCATCTTAGGAGGTAGAACAAGTGTGATGAGGGTGGAGAGGGAGGGGGGATTGGGGAGTTTGGTAAGGTTGAGGGGTTAAGTGCAGCATTAAGAGCTAGGTTAGTTAGGCTTTGGTTGGTAATGGGTTAACTGTGGTGGAGTATAGTAAATGAGGTAGATTTGGGTGTGGGTCTAGGTGTTAAGATTGGTGTAGGAAGGGAAATTGGGTCACATTTGGCATGAGTTTGCAACAAGCAAGGATCACGTCCATGACAACCTTTAGGAATAAGAGTGCAGGGTAGGCCTTGGACTACTTTTACTGGGATTTCTTAACAGGTTTAGTGGATGGGCTACTGCTATCGGGTGGAAAGGTTGGTGGAGGTTTTGGTTGTGTAGTACATTGGTGACTTTTTAGTGGGATGGCCCAGGGCTGGGTGCCCTTGGCCTGGTAAGCACATTTGCTGATGGTTGTAGTGGGTGGTGGTTGGCCATTTTTGATTGTTGGTAGAGACAGAGGCTTCCTGAGCTGTCAATGGACTGAGAAGCATTGCTGTGCTGTTGCTGATTAATTGTACAGTGTTGGTGAGCTGTTTATGCATTTGTGGAGGTCAGTTGATGGGATAGTGGCCTCTTGAGCTGTATGAGGGCTGAGGAGCGGTGATGGTGCACTATGGTGATCCTTGAGACCCCCCCCCTCAGTTGTTGATTAAGTTTTTTTTTCTCTTTCTGTTGGTGGTTCTTGGCTGCTCACAGGTTTCTGGGTCAGGGTTGATTTCATTGGGAGATTGACCCGCGGTCTTATTCCTTTCCTTATTCTGAGGAGGGCAGTGGGGAATATGCCTGATCTCAGAGCAGTCGTGATGGTGGGCTGGTTGACATGCTACTGTGGGGTAAATTGGGAGATAAATGCAGCCTTTCCTGGTAATACTCTGTGTTGTGGCAATGAGGACTGGATTTTTGCGGTAGTTCTGAGCTGCTCATGGACTGGGAAGGTCCTGTTATGGGATTTGCTGCTGCCCATGCACAGTGTGGCTTGAATCCGTTACGGGCTGGTTCCACTGTTTCTATTTTCATTGTAAAGTAAATTGCAATGAATCCCTTTGCAGATCTGTGGCCTTTTTTGCATTCTCTTGGATGGTGGTCCAGAGGTTGAGATTGTTGCCTCACAACAAGAGGTTCTGCGGTTTGACTCCTGACAGGGGTGCCTTCTGTGCTGAGTCTGTAAGTCCTCCCTGCATTCAGGTGGAGTTTCCGTCTGTTGCTAGGGTTCTTTCATGCTACAAGGACAAGGTATTTCCCAGTGGACAAGGTTATGTAAATTTGGTTCTGTATATTTCAATGGTCGGCATTCATGTGAGTGCAAACTGAGTCCTTGACTTGGATGTCTCTAGCTGCTGAAGTGCTGCAAGGCCATTCTGCTACATAATTAAGTTTGTTTGATGCACAAAATGTTGAGCTGTATAGGGTCAGAGGGTATTGGTTGAAGGGCACGAGCAGCTGACCAGGGAGTCATGGCTTGGGTGCAATTGCAGAGTGTTCTGGCTTTGAGGAATTGCCATGGTGCATGCACAATGTGGCTTAGATCTGCTATACATTATTGGTGATTAATTAAATTATTGTTGGTCTCTGGTAGGTCAGTCTAGAGATGAAGTTGGCTCCAGTCAGTTGATGGTAGCTCTCCTATGTCAGTTTTCAAGCAAGCTAAATTGAAGGGGTGGGGAAAACTGGTAAGGTGGTTAACAGGGGTCTATATTATAAGATCGAAGGTTGAAAACATCGAACACCATAGGGTCAATGTCTTCAAACATCAAACTTATAAAAACAAAAAAACAAAACAAAACAAAAAAAGTACCCTAAAGGGTTTAAGCAGAGGGGCCTGAGACCACATTACATTGCAGTAAACAGAAATCTCCCCTTACAGAGATTTCCATTTACACATTCGATGTTGTGCGCTTTCACTATTCTCGTGTCGACAATACCAGCTTCGATATTGTCGGCTTTCGAGAATATAATATAGACCCATTTAACAGTTGGGTTTAGCCATCTTCATTCAGCACTGATATGTTGTTTCTTTATTCATTGCCTTAATGAGTGAGTTTTTTTTCTTTGCTGCAGATGGTGAGTATACAAAATCTATGACAACAGTGTGAGGTTATTGTGGCGCAGGCAGAAGAGTTGTTCCAGGAGGTGCCTAATGCTGATTCTGGGATGGTGGCTCAGGAAGGGGAAGCCAGCAAGATGAGATGATGTACAACAGTGAGGACCAGACTAGCAACTTGCATGAAGAGACAACGGCCATCAAGGGAGGCATTTGATCTGTCAGTGGCTGAAGTAACTTCTGCTGGAGCATCAGGTAATGATTTGGTACTGGATGTTCAGTTAGGAGGGACAGGTTCAGGGTATGTTGAGGATGACAGGGAGGTATCAGATGATGGATTGTGGCCTGGGTTAGAGGATACTGGGAGGGTCATGGGGGAAGTTTAAGGATGTCAGGAGGTGAGTGGGGATGCAGTAGTTAGGGAGGCAGTGTTGGGTTAGTGAGCAATTTGGGTTTGCTTTCAGAAGTGGGCTCTGAGTTTGGCATACAGTCTGAAGACTGGTTAGCTACACAGACGCTGGGGCAAGGAACTGGGGCAGTCTTTTTGACTCCTCACATTCCAGCTACAGTGAAAAAGAAGGTTTGGAAAGGGAGGTATATCAATGTTTTTAAATTAATAGATGCTGATGGTGTTCAGAGGCTGCTGGAATCCGAACTGGCAAACAGTAAAGATTTGCTGGTGCCTTAGTAGCATTGGGGAAGAGAAGGATAGGTAAGCTGTGACCTAGGTCATGGGATAACTGGGTAGTAGAATTTGTTTATTATATGGCAGTTTTGTTGGAGAAGGATACATCTTTGGCATTACCTTTATAGGGTTATTTTCTTACAATACGGGAGGCTCAGAGTTTGAGGCCCAGAAATGCCTGGTTATGGTACGATCAGAGAATCTGGAAGAGGAAAGTGGTGGATCACTCACTGCGATGGGGGGTTCTTCATCCAGATATCTGGTTGGCTACTATGATGGACAGTTTTGGGGACATGGTTGGGGGGAAAAGAAGGGGGGGAAGGAGGAAGATTTTGTTGGGCTTTTAATGATGGAAGTTGTTCATGGACAGGGTGTAAGTTTATGCATAGCTGTTCAAAGTGAGGGGGAAGTCATTCAGTGGTCCAGTGTGGGCGGCAAGAGGTTAAACTGGGGATGTCAAGCTCATTTCCAGCTGAAGGCGGCTTTTCCTCTCCCCAAGGGTTTCAGAACATTAGAGGTAGGGGAAATTCTCAAGGGTTGCAGGGTGGGGTATCCTTCCAGGGAGTTAAAGGGGAAACGGCCATGGTACGCTCCTGTTAAGGTGGAAATCCTGCAGAGGATGCTTCAGGAATTTTCTGATGTCTCTCTTAACAAAGAAATAATTGAAGTTTTTTCCTCGGTGTTTTCTCTTACATTGAAGGTGGGTGGGGATGAGGTGGTTTGTAGGAATTTGCAATCTGTAAGGGGTAAGGACGATATTTTTCTGCACTTAGAAGAGAAAGAGCAACAAGTGGGGGAGGGTGTTGGGCCCATTTGACAGCCATCCTTTTCTGCGTTTTAAGTTTTCTTCATTGCGTTTGGTGCTTAAGAAAATGGATGGTGAATTTAGGTTAATTCACCATTTATCGCATCCAGCAGGGAGTTCGGTTAATGACTTAATTTCAGATGAAGATGCTACAGTTAGTTATTTATCTTTGGATGATGCTGTGAAGGCTATCTAGGGGTTTGAGGACCCATGGTTAGTGAAGGTGGATGTTGAATCTGCTTTTCGCTTGCTGCCGGTAAGAGAGGAAGAGTGGCCATCACTGGGCAAGGTAGTAGAGGGAAAATTTTATTTTGATAAGGCTATGCTGATGGGCTGTTCTACCTTTGAAAAGTTTAGTATGATTCTTCATTGGGTGTGGCAACAGGGAGTGGGTAGGAAGAGGAATGTGCATTATTTAGATGATTATTTTTTCTAGTGGGTGACGGATTTGAAGGAGCATATGATGGATTGCAGGAACTGGGGATGTGTGATGAACTGGGGGTCCCATTGACCTTCACAAGTTAGAAGGTCCAGCTAAAGTTTTACATTTTTTTGGGTTTGTTAGTAGACACAGGACGTGGGCTATTTTTCTTGCCTATGGATAAGCTAGACAAACTAAAGGAAATAAATTGAGGCAGTGGTGTGTAAGGCCAAATTACATGCTTGGATGGTCATGGAGCTTTTAGGCCTTTTGAATTTTGCATGTCAGGTTGTTCATCTGGGATGTACTTTTTGCAGATCAGTGGCCTTTTTGTTGAAAGAAGGGAAGAGTAAGCATCATTGGGTTAAGATTAGCAAGCTGGTATGGACCAATCTGGGTCTTTGTTTATCTTTTTTGGAAAAGTTTAATGGGGTTTTCTTTTGACAGACGGATTGGGTGGGTCAAGTAGAATTGCAATTGTTCACAGATGTGGCAGGGGGTATTGGAATGGGAGCCATTTTATGCAGGTGAATGGTTTGCAGGGTGATGGCCATTGGGTTGGCAGAAGGAGAGGAAGAGGGATGCTACATTTCTGGAGTTCATGCAGATTTGGGTAGCTTCAGTAGTTTGGAAGGAGACGCTGAAGGGAAAGAGGGTTATTTTTCATTCAGATAACATGGGAGTGGTGAGGGTTCTGCTGACAAAGACTGCAAAATCTGAAATGCTGTTGTTAGTTTTATGTAAGTTAGTTATGCAGAGTCTGTTAATTAAGTTTTTGTTCACAGGGGTGCATGTACCTGGGGTACAAAATGTGATAGCTGATAGTTTGTCTCAATTTCAGTTTTCCAAAGTTTGACAGTTAGTTCTGGGGATGGAGGAGGTGACGGTGGTTCTACCAGATGTGTTGCATCTTGGGTTGAAGTAGCCACGAAGTTGGTGCAGCAGTCATGGGCAGTGTCCACAAGGAAAGCATATGGTAGGGCACTTTATGACTTTGATAAATTTGTATTATAATTACCAGAGGAAGAATGGGTCTGGTCAGAGGAGCTCCTGCTTCATTATCTGGCTCGGGTTTGGGTACAAGATAAGGCACTGCAGACAGTTAAGATTGATTTGGCAGCTATTAGTATATTCACACAGGTGGCTGGGTTGTATGATTTCACAACGTCTTGGCTGGGCTGGTGGGATATATGTTGACAGGGTGGGGAAGGGTAGCTGGATAAAATATA